>NW_021703784.1:57713766-57718172 GCF_005190385.1 Monodon monoceros
GGGTTAGTGTAAGGCTTTGGGTAAGGGTTAGGGTTAGGGTTAGCATTACGGGACGGGGATGGTTTAGGGTACAGGTTAGTGTACGACAACGGTTTAGGGTGAGCATACATGTTAGGGTACAGGTTAGTGTTAGCGTACAGGTTAGGATTACGGGACGGGTTAGGGTAAGGCTTCGGGTAAGGGTTAGGGTTAGGGTACGGGGAGGGTTTAGGGTACAGGTTAGGGTACTATAATGGTTTAGGGTGAGTGTACGTGTTAGGGTATGGGTTAGCGTTAGAGTATGGGTTAGAATTAGGGGACGGGTTAGGGTACGGCTTTTGGTAAGGGTTAGGGTTAAGTTTATTGTTAGGATTAGGGTTACAGGATGGGGACGGTTTACGGTACAGTTTAGGGTACGACAACGGTTCAGGGTGAGCATACGTGTTAGAGTACAGGTTAGTGTTAGCTTACGCGTTAAGATTAGGGGATGGGATAGGGTAAGGCTTCAGGTAAGGGTTAGAGTTAGGGTTAGGTTTAGGGATGGGGGCAGTTTATGGTACAGGTTAGGGTATGACAATGGTTTAGTGTGAGCATACGTGTTAGGGTACGGGTTAGTGTAAGCGTACGGGTTAGGATTAGGGGATGGGTTAGGGTAAGGCTTCGGGTAAGGATTACGGTTAGGGTTAGGGTTAGCTGACTGGGACGGTTTAGGGTACAGTTTAGGGTACGAGAATGGTTTAGGTTGAGTGTACATCTTAGGGTACGGGTTAGTGTTAGCATACGGTTTAGGATTAGCGGACGGGTTAGGGTAAGGCTTCGCGTAAGGGTTAGGGTTAGGGTGAGGGGATGGGGACAGTTTAGGGTACAGGTTAGGGTACGACAATGGTTTAGGGTGAGTGTACGTGTTAGGGTACGGGTTAGTGTTAGCGTACGGGTTAGGATTAGGGGACGGGTTAGGGTAAGGCTTTGGTTAGGGTTAGCGTTAGTGTTAGGAGACGGGGACGGTTTAGGGTACAGGTTAGGGCACGACAATGGTTTAGGGTGAGCGTACGTGTTAGGGTACGGGTTAGTGTTAGCATACGGGTTAGGATTAGCGGATGGTTTAGGGTAAGGCTTCGGGTAAGGGTTAGGGTTTGGGTTAGGGTTAGGGGATGGCAACGGGGACGGTTTAGGGCACAGGTCCGTGTATGACAACGGTTTAGAATGAGCGTACGTGTTAGGGTATGGGTTAGTGTTCGCCTACGGGTTAGGATTATGGGACGAGTTAGGGTAAGGCTTCGGGTAAGGGTTAGGGTTAGGGGACGGGGACAGTTTAGGGTAAAGGTTAGGGTACGACAATGGTTTAGGGTGAGCATACGTGTTAGGGTACGTGTTAGTGTATGGGTTAGGATTAGGGGACGGGTTAGGGTAAGGCTTCGGGTAAGGGTTAGAGTTAGGGTTAGGGAACGGTTTAGGTTACAGGTTAGGGTACGACAACGGTTTAGGGCGAGTGTACGTGTTAGGGTACGGGTTAGTGTTAGCATACGGGTTAGGATTAGGGGATGGTTTAGGGTAAGGCTTCAGGTAAGGTTAGGGTTAGGGGACGGTTTAGGGTACATGTTAGGGTACGACAACGTTTTAGGGTGAGCGTACATGTTAGGGTATGGGTTAGTGTTAGCGTATGGGTTAGCATTAGGGGAAGGTTTAGGGTAAGTCTTCGGGTAAGGGTTAGGGGACGGGGACGGGGAATGTTTATGGTACAGGATTAGGGTACAACAACGGTTTAGGGTGAGCGTACGTGTTAGGGTACGGGTTAGTGTTAGCGTACGGGTTAGGATTAGGGGACGGGTTAGGGTAAGGCATCGGGTAAGGGTTAGGGTTAGGGGAGGGGGACAGTTTAGGGTACAGGTTAGGGTTCGACAACGGTTTAGGGTGAGCATACTTGTTAGGGTTCAGTTTAGTGTTAGCGTACAGGTTAGGATTAGGGGACGGGTTAGTGTAAGCTTCGAGTAAGTGTTAGCTTTAGCGTTACGTTTAGGGGACATGGACAGTTTACTGTACAGGTTAGGGTACGACAACGGTTTAGGGTGAGCATACGTTTTAGGGTACGGGTTAGTGTTAGCGAACGGGGTAGGATTAGGGGACAGGTTAGAGTAAGGCTTCGGGTAAGGGTTAGTGTTAGCGTTATGGTTAGGGTTAGGGGACGGGGACGGTTTGGGGTACAGCTTAGGGTACAACAATTTAGGGTGAGCATACGTGTTAGGGTACGGGTTAGTGTTAGCGTACGGGTTAGGATTAGGGTATGGGTTAGGGTAAGGCTTCGGGTAAATTTTAGGGTTAGGGTTAGGGGACGGGGATGGTTTAGGGTATGACAACGGTTTAGGGTGAGCGTATGTGTTAGGGTATGGGTTAGTATTAGTGTAAGGTTTAGGATTGGGGACGGGTTAGCGTAAGGCTTCAGGTAAGGGTTAGGGTTAGGTTTAGGGTTAGTGTTAGGGGACAGGAACGGTTTAGGGGACAGGTTAGGGTACGACTAAGGTTTAGGGTTAGCGTACGTGTTAGGGTACGTGTTAGTGTTAGTATACGGATTACGATTAGGGGACGGTTTAGTGTAAGTCTTCGGGTAAGGGTTAGGGATGGGGTAGGGTTTTGGAATGCCAATGGTTTAGGGTACAGGTTAGGGTACGACAATTGTTTAGGGTTAGTGTACGTGTTAGAGTACGGGTTAGTATTAGTGTATCGGTTATGATTAGGGTACAGGATGGGGTAAGGCTTCGGGTAATGGTTAGATTTAGATTTAGGTTTAGGGTTAGGGTTAGGGAACAGGTATGGTATAGGGTACAGGTTAGGGTAAGACAACATTATAGGTTTAGCGTACGTGTTCAGGTAGGGGTTAGTGTTATTGTATGGGTTAGGATTAGGGTACAGGTTAGGGTAAGACTTCGGGTAAGGGTTAGGGTTAGGGTTATTGTTAGCATTAGGTAACAGGTATGGTTTAGGGTACAGTTTTGGGTACGACAGCAGTTCAGGGTTAGCGTACATGTTAGGGTATGGTTTAGTGTTAGTGTACGGGATAGGATTAGGGTTCAGGTTAGGGTAAGGCTTCAGGTAAGGTTTAGGGTTATGGTTAGGGTTAGGGAACGGGTACGGTTTAGGGTACAGGTTAGGGTACGACAAGTGTTTAGGGTTAGTGTACGTGTTATTGTATGGCTTAGTGTTAGTGTAAAGGTTAGGATTAGGGTATGGGTTAGGGTAATGCTTCGGGTAAGGGTTAGGTTTAGGGTTAGTGCTAGGGAATGGGTATCGTTTAAGGGTACAGGTTAGGGTACGACAACGGTTTAGGGTTAGCGTACATGTTAGGGTACGGGTTAGTGTTAGTGTCCGGGTTAGGATTAGGGTACGTGTTTGCGTAAGGCTTCGGGTAAGGGTTAGGGTTAGGGAATTAGTACATTTTAGGGTACACGTTAGTGTACGACAACAAGTTAGGGTTAATGTACGTGTTAGGGTAAGGGTTAGTATTAGTGTATGGGTTAGCATTAGAGTACGGGTTAGGGTAAGGGTTAGCATAAGGTTTATGTTTAGTGTTAGGGTTAGGGTTAGGTTTAGCATTAGGTTTACCTTACAGGTACCATTTAGGGTACAGGTTATGGTACAGCCATGAGTTAGGGTTAGGGTACGTTACTGTATGTGTTAGTGTTAATGTACGTGTTAGGGTAAGGGTTAGGTTTAGGGTTATGGTTAGTTGTAGGGAATGGGTTCGTTTTAGTTTACAGGTTAGGGTACATGATAGGGTATGGGTTAGTGTTAGTGTATGGGCTAGGATTAGGATTCGTGTTAGGGTAAGGCTTAGGGTAAGTGTTACAGTTAGGGTTAGGGTTAGGGAATGGGTATGGTTTAGGTTACAGGTTAGGGTTCGACAACGGGTTAGGGTTAGGGTACGTGTTAGGGAAAGGTTTAGTGTTAATGTATGGGTTAAGTTTAGCATACGGGTTAGGATTAGGTTACGGGTTAGTTTAAGTATTACAGTAAAGGTGAGGGTTAGGGAATGGGTACAGTTTAGGGTACAGTTTAGGGTACAGAAACAGGTTAGTTTTAGGGTACGTGTTAGGGTATGGGTTAGTGTTATTGTCCGGGCTAGGATTAGCATAAGGGTTAGGGTAAGGTTTAGGGTAAGGGTTTGGTTTCGTGTTCGGGTACGGCTATGGTTTAGGGTACAGGTTAGGGTACGACAAAGGGTTATGGTTAGGGTTCATATTAGGGTCCTGGTTAGTGTTAGTGTATGGGTTAGGATTAGGGTACACTTTAGGGTAAGGCTTAGGGTAAGGTTTAGGGTTAGGATTAAGTTTAGGATTAGGGTACGGGTACAGTTTAGGGTACAGATTAGTGTACAACGGGTTAGGTTTAGGGTACGTGTTAGGGTACTGGTTATTGTTAGTGTACAGTTTAGG
>NW_021703784.1:57718182-57970125 GCF_005190385.1 Monodon monoceros
AGGGTACAGGTTAGGGTACGACAAAATGTTAGGGTACGTGTTAGGGTCCGGGTTAGTGTTAGTGTATGGGTTTGGATTAGGGTACGGTTTAGTGTAAGGCTTAGGGTTAGGGTTAGGGTTATGGTTAGGGATATGGAACGGGTACAGTTTAGGGAACAGGTTAGGGTATGAAAACTTGTTAGAGTTAGGGTACTTGTTAGGGTAAGGCTTAGAGTAAGGATTAGGGTTAGGTTTAGGGTTAGGGAAAATATATGGTTTAGGATACAGGTTAGGGTACGACAACGGTTTCGGTTTAGGGTACGGGTTAATGTTAGTGTACAGGTTAGGATTAGGGTACGGGTTAGGGTAAGGCTTAGGGTAAGTGTTAAGGTTAGGGTTAGGATTAGGGTTAGGGTTAGCATACAGGTACGGTTTAGGGTACTGGTTATGGTATGACAACGAGTTAGGGTTAGGGTACCTTTTAGGGTACGGGTTAGTGTTAATGTACAGATTAGGTTAAGGGTTAGAGTAAGGGTTAGTGTTAGGATTGCAGGTAGGGTTAGGGAACGGGTAGGTTTTAGTTTACAGGTTGGGGTACCACAACGGATTGTGGTTAGGATACGGGTTAGGGTATGGTTTTGTGTTAGTGTATGGCTTAGTTTTAGGGTATGGGTTAGGGTTAAGCTTAGGGTAATGGTTAGGTTTAGGTTTAGGGATTGGGAACGGGTATGGTTTAGGGTACAGGTTAGGGTATGACAACGGGTTAGGATTACAGTTCATGTTAGGTTACAGGTTAGTGTTAGTGTACGGGTTAGGATAAGGGTACATGTTAGGCTAAGGCTTAGGGTAAGGGTTAGGGTACAGTTTAGTGTACGGTAATGGGTTAGGTTTAGGGTACGTGTTAGGGTATGGGTTAGTGTTAGTGTATGGATTAGGATTAGGGAATGGTTTATGGTACAGGACAGGGTTAGGATTAGTGGTACGGTACGGTTTAGGTTTAGGGTACAGTTTAGGGTATGGCTACAGTTTAGGGTTAGTGTCCGCATTCGTGTATGGTGTAGTGTTAGGGTATGGGTTAGGATTAGGGTACAGGTTAGAGTACGGTTTAGAGTTAAGTTTAGCATTACGGTACGGGTTTGGTTTAGGGTACAGTTTATGGTATGGTTATGGTTTAAGGTTAGAGTATGGGTTAGAGTACTGGTTAGTGTTAGGGTATGGGTTAGGATTAGGGTACGGGTTAGAGTACAGTTTATGGTTAGGGTTAGGGTACAGGATAGGGTTAGGGTACAGTTTAGGTTATGGCTACGTGTTAGGGTTAGGGTATGTCTTACTGTATGGGTTAGTGTTAGTGTATGGGTTAGGGTTAGTGTACTTGTTAAGGTAACAGTTAGGGTTGGGTTAGGGTTAGGGAACAGGTACTGTTTAGGCTACTGGTTAGGGTACGGTTATGGGTTAGGGTTAGAGTACGGGATAGGGTTAGGGTATGGGTTACAGTTAGCGTTTCGGTTAAGCTTAGTGTATGGGTTAGGAATAGGGTTAGTGTTAGGGTACGCTTTAGGGTTAGGGTATTTATTAATCCTCTCCCACTCTCCAGATATCACTTAGCACGTTTCCCTAGGTACCAGGTTGGGGAATGTAGAAATGCTGCCGACCTCTGGCCAATACCTACAACAGCACCTTTGAAACCTGTGCTAATGGTCACTTCATATGCACAACTACTGCATGGTTGTAAATGAAACCTGCCCTCAAAATATCTTCACGCAGGTAAAGGCCAAAAACTTTCAAAATTTGGCACATATTTGAAGAAAACAATTTGAAGAAGTAAGCTGTAATAACAGTTTGAAAAATAAAAGGACATGCCTGAAAGCTCAATTTCAAAGGACTATGAGACATATGCAAATCCAACCACAACGAGGTATCAGCTCACACCACTCAGAATTACTATCAGCAAAGAAACTACAAATGATCAATGCTGAAGAGGCTGTGTAGAAATGCATATCTTCGATTTGAAGTGGGACGTAACCTGGCAAGAGCCAATAATGGGAACAGAATGGAGGTGCCTTTAAAAGGTAAACATTGAGCTACTATATGATCCAGGAGGCCTACTCCTCAGCCTACGACCTAAGAAGACAGAATTGGAAAGACACAGGCAAGCAAAACTGCACTGCAGCAGTATTACAATAGCCAAGATACGGAAGCAACCAAAAAGTCCATCAAGAGACGAGTGGACAAAGAAGAACTGGTACATGTAAAGATGGAATATTAGCCAAGGAAAAAAATGAAACAATGACATTTGCAGCACCATAGATGAGTCTAGAGGTAATCATGCAACTGGTAGTAAGTGAGAAAGCGAAAGACACATATCCTATGATATGACTTATAGGTGTTTCCTAATTATTGATACCAATGAAGATATTTCCACACAGAAAGGCAATCACAGATTCATTAAACAAACTTATGGTTCACCAAATGGTAAAGTGTGAGGATTGGATACATTATGATATTGGAGTTAACAGAGATATACAAACACATGTGAAATATATAATCACCAAAGACCTACGGAACACCAAGAGAAGACTACTCAACATGGTGTAGTCTGGTAAAAGGATCTGAAGAAGAATAGATATATATGTACATGTGTGAAAGAACCACATTTTGCATGCCTTGAACGAACAAAACACTGTAATCAAATTTGCTGTGATAAAAAATAAAAATTAAATTAAAAATACAAACAAGTGGGCTTCCCTGGTGGTGCACTGGTTGAGGGTGTGCCTGCCGATGCAGGGACATGGGTTCATGCCCCGGTCCGAGAGGATCCCACATGCCGTGGAGCGGCTGGGCCCGTGAGCCATGGCCGCTGAGCCTGCATGTCTGGAGCCTGTGCTCTGCAACGAGAGAGGCCACAACAGTGAGAGGCCCGCGTACCGCAAAAAAAAAAAAATACGAACGAGAAGTAATGAGACATAAACTTAAAGGGCATTTCCTGGCACATTCCATTCTAATTTACAACCTAGAACACGACTTTCATTAAGGCTCTGTTGCCCTAGTAACCAGATTTGGTAAAGGAGAAATGCTGCCTCCTTGTGGCCGTTTCCCAAAACAGCAGCTTTAAACCCAGCATTAACGGTCACTGAATATTCAAAATATTTGCAGGACTGTAAAGGACACCGGGCCTCAGACAAAATCCTGGGGTCGTAAATCGACCAGAAAATTCAAAAGACGTCAACATTTCAAAAAGACAATAGCAAGAGGCATATTTTATGCACATTTTGTCTTTTCTTTCTTTTTCTTTTTGTTTAAAAAAATGCATGGAGAAATGCTCAATATCAGGAACTAATAAAGCCATGCAAATCCAATCTACAAAAACGTTCACCTCAGAGCCGTCAGAATGAACATCAGCAAACTAGTCTACAAAGAATTAATGCTGAAAAGCTTTTAGAGAACTGTGTACCCTCTATCTGCTGGTGGGACGTAAACGGGTAACAGCCATTAGTGAGAAGAGAATGGCGGTGCGTTTAAAATAAAAAATTGAGCTACCAAATGATCTGATAGCCCAACTGCTGGGCCTATCACCTGAGAACACAAGAGTCAAAAAGACACAGGCTGGGAATCCTGCACTACAGCAATATTACCATAGCCAAGACTTGGAAGCAACCAAAATGTCCATCAACAGATGAATGCACAAGGAAGAAGTGGTCCATGTACACAATGGAATATTAGCCATGGAAAGAATAAAACAGTGCCGTTTGTACCACCATAGAAGGACCTAGACATAATCATCCAACTTGAAGTAAGAAAGAAACCGAAAGACAGATATCCTATGACATCACTTATAGGTGTTACCTAAAAATTGATACCCACGAACATATTTCCAAGAGAAGGACACGCATGGATTAAGAAAACAAAATTATTTTTAACCAAATGGAAAGGTGTAAGGAATGAATGAATTATGGTATGGGGGTTAACAGACATGTACTAACACAAATGAAATATATAATCACAAAATACCTATGGAATACCAAAAAATGTCTACTCAACACTCTTGCTGGTGAGATGTAAAGTGGTAACAGCCAATAATGAGAACAGAAAGGAGCTGCGTTTAAGTAAAAATTGAGCTACCATTCGATGCAGCAGGCTCACCGCTGGGCCTCTCACGTGACAAGACCAGAATCCAGAAGACAAAGGCTGAAAAATCTGCACTGCAGCCTTATTCACAATAGCCAAGACATGGAAGCAACCTAAATGTCCATCAACAGATGAATGGATAAAGAGGAAGTGGTCCATGTACACAATGGAATATTAGCCATGGAAAACAATGAAACACTGCTCTTTGAGGCACCATAGATGAGCCTAGAGATAATCACAGAACATGAGGTAAGTTGGTAAGCAAAAGACAGATATCCTATGATATCACTTATAGGTGTTACCTATCAATTGACAAAAATGGACATATTTCCACAGAGAAAGACAAACAAAGACTTAAAAAACAAACTATGTATAACTAAAAGGAAAAGGTGGCAATGGATAAATTAAGATTAGGTTTACCATACCTATACAAATACAGATTAAGTACATATATCAAAAAGACCGAGCACATAGCAAGGGAGGTCTACAAAACACTCTATTATCTTTTACATGGGAAAAGGATCTGTACATGAGTAGATATATATGATGTACAAATGAACCAGATTATGGACACCTAGGACAAACTGTATTCTAATCATTATCCTGATAAAAACAATTAAAACAACGAACAATAAGTAATGAGACATAAACTTCAGGGTTTTTTCCTGGCACATTCCATTCTAATTTACAACCTAGGAACACGACTTCCAGAAAGGCTCTGCTGCCCTTGTAACCAGATTTGGGAATGGAGAAATGCTGCCGCTTGTGGCCGTTTCCCACAACAGCAGCTTTAAACCCTGTGCTAATGGTCACTAAATATTCACAATCATTGCAGGCCTGTAAATGACACCTGCTCTCAAAAAAAATCCTGGGGTCGAAAATCGACCACAAAATTCAAAAGAGGGAAACTTTCTAAGAAGACAATTTCAAGAGGTATATTGTACTCACATATTTTTCTTTTTTTTCCCCTAAATAAAGAGAAAGGTGTGGAAAGATGCTGAACATTAGGAATTATTAAGGACATGCAAATACAAATTACAAAAACCTATCAGCTCACACCAGTCAGAATGGCCACGAGAAAACATTCTGCAAACAATAAATGCTGAAGGGGTTGTGGAGAAATGCGTACCCTCGGTACTAATTAGGACAAGGTAAGAGCCACTAATGAAAACACAATGGGGGTGCTTTGAAAAGGTAAACATTGAGCTACCAGTCAATGAAACAAACCCACTGCTGGGCCTATCACCTGAGAAAAGGAGAATCAAGTCACAGGCTGGCAATACTGCACTCCAGCAATATTTACCATAGCCAACACTTGGAAGCAACGAAAATGTTCATCAACAGAGAAATGCACAAAGAAGTGGTCCATGTACACAATGGAATATTACTCCCTAAAAAGTATGAATTAAATTTAAAAAACAAACATAAGTAAGGAGACATAAGCTTTTGGGGGTATATCAGGGTACATTGCACTCTAATTTATAAGTGATGAACACCACTGGCAGGAATGTCTGTTTCCCTAGGTACCAGAGTGGGGAACGTAGAAATGCTGCCGACTTCTGGCCAATACCTGCAACAGCACCTTTGAAATCTGTGCTAATGGTCACTTCATATGCACAAGTACTTCAGGGCTGTAAATGAAACCTGCCCTCAAAATGTCTTGATGCAGGTAAAGGCCAAAGAATTTCAAAATGTGGCACATATTTCAAGAAAACAATTTGAAGAAGTAAGTTGTAATAACAGTTTGAAAAATTAAAGGACATGCCTGAAAGCTCAATTTCAAAGGATTATGAGACACATGCAAATCCAACCACAAAGAGATATCAGCTTACACCACTCAGAATAACCATCAGCAAAGAAACT
The DNA here is from genome assembly GCF_005190385.1 of Monodon monoceros. Taxonomy (NCBI): domain Eukaryota; kingdom Metazoa; phylum Chordata; class Mammalia; order Artiodactyla; family Monodontidae; genus Monodon; species Monodon monoceros. The sequence goes on from NW_021703784.1 coordinate 57,724,150, forward strand.
ACAAATGATCAATGCTGAAGAGGTTGTGGAGAAATGCATACCCTCAATTTGAAGTGGGATGTAACCTGGTAAGAGCCACTAATGGGGACAGAATGGAAATGCCTTTAAAAGGTAAACATTGAGCTACTATATGATCCAGGAGGCCCACTCCCCGGCCTATAACCTAAGAAGACAGAATTGGAAAGACACAGGCAAGCAAAACTGCACTGCAGCAGTATTACAATAGCCAAGACAAGGAAGCAACCAAAAAGTCCATCAAGAGATGAGTGGACAAAGAAGAACTGGTACATGTAAAGATGGAAATATTAACCAAGGAAAAAAATGAAACAATGACATTTGAAGCACCATAGGTGAGTCCAGAGGTAATCAGCAACTGGTAGTAAGTGAGAAAGCGAAAGACACATATCCTATGATATGACTTATAGGTGTTACCTAAAAATTTATACCAATGAAGATATTTCCACAGAGAAATGCAATCACAGATTCATTAAGCAAACTTATGGTTCACCAAATGGAAAGGTGTGAGGATTGGATACATTAGGATATTGGGTTTAACAGAGATATGCAAACACATGTGAAATATGTAATCACCAAAGACCTATGGCATACAAAAAGAAGACTACTCAACATTCTGTCATAACCTACATGGGAAAAGGATCCGAAGAAAAACAGATATATGTATATGTGTAAAAGAATCACATCTTGCACAGCCAGAACACACAAAACATTGTAATCAAATTTGCTCTGATACAAAATAAAAACTAAATTAAAAAAATGAACAGCAAGTAATGAGACATAAACTTAAGGGGATTTTTCCTGGCACATTCTATTCTAATTTACAACCTACAACACAACTTCCATTATGGCTCTGTTTCCCTAGTAACCAGATTTGGTAAGGAGAAGTGCTGCTGCCTTCTGGCCGTTTCATACAACAGCGCTAATGGTCACTTAATATTCAAAATAATTGCACGCCTGTAAATGACACCTGCCGTCAGAAAAAATCCTGGGGTCGTATATTGACCAGAAAATTCAAAAGATGTCAACATTTCAAGAAGCTAATTTTAAGAGGCATATTTTACGCATATTTTGTCTTTTCTTTTTTTCTTTAAAATAAAAGGGAATTGAAAAATGCTCAACATCCGCAATTAATAAAGCCATGAAAATCCAATCTACAGAAATGTTCACCTCATAGCCATCAGAATGATCTTCAGCAAAAAGTCTACAAAGAATAAATGCTGAAGGGGTTTCAGAGAACTGTGTACTGTCTAGCTGCTGGGAGGATGTAAACTGGTAACAGCCAGTAGTGAGAACATAATGGAAGTCCCTTTAAGGGTAAAAATTGAGCTACCATGTGATCTGGTAGGTCCTTTGATGCACCTATCACCTGAGCAGAGCAGAATGGAAAAGACACAGGCTGGCAATCCTACATTGCAGGAACATTTACCATAGATAAGACTTGGAAGAATCCAAAATGTCCAGCAACAGAAAAATGTAAAAGAAGAAGTGGTCCATGTACACAATGGAATATTAGCCATGGAAAAGAATGAAACTGTGCCGTTTGCACCACCATACAAGGACCTAAAGATCATCACCCAACTTGAAGTACAAAAGAAACTGAAAGACAGATATCCTATGACATCACTTATAGGTGTTACCAAAAAATTGATACCCACGAACTTATTTCCAAAACAAGGAAAAGCATGGATTAAGAAAACAAAATTACGTTTAACCAAATGGAAAGGTGTAAGGAATGGATGAATTAGGATATGGGGGTTAAGAGACATGTGCTAATACATATGAAATATATAATCACAAAATACCTATGGAATACCAAGAAAGGTCTACTCAACACTCTGTAATAACCGACATGGGAAAGGATCCAAACATGAATAGACAGATACATTGATATAATGAACCACATTCTGTACACCTAGGAGAAACAAAACATTTTTTATCAACTTTGCTCTGATAACTAATAAAAATTAAATTTAAAAAACAAACAAGAAGGAGATATAAGCTCTTGGGGGTTTGCCCTGGCACATTCCACTCTAATTCGCAACCTACTAACACGATTTCCAGGGAAGCTCTCTTGCCCAAGAACCCAGAGTTGGAAAGGTAGAAATGCTTCCGCCTTGTGGCCATTTCCCGCAAGAGCGGCTTTAAGCCCACAGCTAATGGTCACTTAACATTCACAAGGACTCAGGGCTGTAAAGGACACCTGCCCTAAAAAACTGTGCTGAGGTAGGGAATGGACAAAAAAAATTCAAAACAGGCAAATGTTTCAAGAAGATAGTATGAAGAGGTAAGTTTTACTCACTCTCTTTTAAAAAAAAAAAGGAAAATGGATAAAAGCTCAATCTCAGGAATTATTACACTCATGAACATCTAATCTACAAAAAGTTTTCAACTCACAACTGTCAACTAACGATCAGCAAAAAGTCTACAAACAATAAATACTGAAGGGGTTTTAGAGAAATGTGTACCCTCTAGCTGCTGGTGAGATGTAAAGTGGTAAGAGCCAATAATGAGAACAGAAAGGAGCTGCCTTTAAAAGTAAAAATTGAGGTACCATTCAATCCAGCAGTCACACCACTGGGCCTCTCACCTGAGAAGACCAGAAGCTAGAAGGCCCGGGCTGCAAAAGCTACACTGCAGCCTATTCACAATAGCCAAGACAGTGAAGCTACCAATTTGCATCAACAGATGAATGGATAAAGAAGTGGTCCATGTACACAATGGAATATTAGCCATGGAAAACAATGAAACACTGCTCTTTGAGGCACCACAGATGAGCTTGGAGATAATCACAGAACATGGGGTAAGTCGGAAAGCAAAAGACCTATGTCCTATGATATCACTTATAGGCGTTATCTAATAACTGCCACAAATGAACATATTTCCACAGAGAAAGACACTCACAGATGTAGAAAAACCTATGCTTATCTAAACGGAAAGGTGGGCGGAATGGATAAATTAAGATTAGCGTTACAATACGTATACAAATACATATTATATACACATATCAAAAAGACCGACCATATAGCAAGGGAGGTGTATGGAACACTCTGTAATATTTAACACGGGAAGAGGATCTGTACATGAATAGACGTATATAATGTACAAATGAACCAGACTGTGTACACCTAGGACAAACAATATTCTAATCATTACTCCGATTTTTAAAATTTAAGAAACCAAGAAGTAATGAGACATAAACTTATAGGCGTTTCTCCTGGCACATTCCATTCTAATTTACAGCCTAGGAACACGACTTGCAGAAAGGCTCTGCTGCCCTAGTACCAAGATTTGGTAATGGAGAAATGCTGCCTCCTTGTAGCCGTTTCCCAAAAAAGCAGCTTTAAACCCAGTACTAATGGTCACTAAATATTCACCAAACTCGCAGGCCTGTAAATTACACCTGCCCTCCAAAAAAATCCTGGGGGCAAAAATCGACCAAAAATTCAAAAGAGGGCAACCTTCCAAGAAGACAATTTCAAGACGTATATTGTGCTCACACTTTTTTCTTTGTTTTTTTAACAGAGAATAAAAAGGTGTGGAAAATGATGAATTTTAGGAATTTTTAAAGACATGCGAACCCAAATTACAAAAACCTATCAGCTCACAGCAGTCAGAATGGCCATTAGCAAAAATGCGGCAAACAAGAAATGCTAAAGGGATTGTGGAGAAATGCGTACCCTCGGTTCTAAGGGGGACGTGGTAAGAGCCACTAATGAAAACACAGTGGAGGTGCTTTGAAAAGGGAAACATTGAGCTACTAGTCAATCAGTCACACCCACTGCTCGGCCTATCACCTGAGAAAATGAGAATCAAAAAGTCACTGGCTGGCAATCCTGCACTCCAGTAATATTCACCATTAGGATATTGTGGTTAACGGAGATATACAAACACATGTGAAATATATAATCACCAAAGACATACGGAATACCAAGAGAAGACTACTCAACATTGTGTCATAACATACATGGGAAAAGGATCTGAAGAAGAATAGATACATGTATATTTGTGAAAGAACCACATCTTGCACACTTAGAACAAACAAAACATTATAATCAAATTTTCTGTGATAAAAAATAAAAATTAAATTAAAAAGAGAACAAGAAGCAATGAGACATAAACTTAAGGGGCTTTTTGCTGGCACATTGCATTCTAATTTACAACCAGAACACAACTTCCATTAAGGCTCTGTCATCACTAATAAAGCAGCTTTATAAGCAATGTTGAAGGTAGCTTAAAAGAAGTCTCACTAACTATTGATATTATCAAGAAAACAAACAAAAGTAAAAATCTCACTGCAAAAAGTATACATAGAGTAAGGGTAGTAGATCAAACACTTATTAAACTTCTGTAAAGAATAAAAGACAACAGTAGTATGTTTTTTTTAAAAAAAGAGAGGGCCCAAATAAATCAGAAATGAAAAAGATGATGTTACAACAGACACCACAGAAATACAAAGTATCCTAAGATACACACAGGTTAACTCAGGGCTCAGACTGGACAGAGCCCACTCTCCATTCCCCTGTACATGACTTACAAGGAGCCTCAGGAACTGAGGATGGAGTCCCTGACAGGAGGCACAAGATAGAAGATGTTAGGCATTAACATTACTGCATTCATCTTAAACGTGCCTTAACTACATTCACACGAGATGATTTTGTCCTCTATGTACATCGCACCTCTAGTCGGAACTGCAGATCGTTGGCTTCACCACCTCTACTGACAGCGTTAGCTTCACCTGCTGTGGACCATCTCCTATAGGATATCTAGAACCACAAAGCATCGAAGCTTCACAGGACCCAGAGTCTGTGTGACTCCATTCAGAGTCTCAGGGTCTCAACTGCACTCAGAGACTCAGTCTCAACAGAGACTCCACTCTTGGAGGGCACACACAAAGTAGTGTGCACATCAGGACCCAGTGGAAGGAGCAGTGACCCCGTAGATGAATGACCGGACCTACCTGCTAGTTTTAGAGGGTCTCCTGCAGAGGCGGGGAGTGGCTGTGGCTCACCGTGGGGACAACGACACTGGTAGCAGAAGTTTTGGGAAATACTCCTTGGCGTGAGCCCTCCCAGAGTCCGCCATTAGCCCCACCAAGAGCAAGGTAGGTTCCAGTGCTGGGTCGCCTCAGGCCAAACAACCAACAGGGAGGGAACCCAGCCCCATGCATCAGCAGACAAGCAGATTAAACTTTTTGTTAAAGTTTTATTTAATCCACAGACAAACAGATTAAAGCTCTGCCCAACAGAGCAACAACCAGCTCAACCCACCACCAGTCCATCCCGTCAGGAAGTTTGCACAAGCCTCTAAGATAGACTCAATCACCGGAGAGCAGACAGCAGAATCAAGAAGAACTACAATTCTGAAGCCTGTGGAAGGAAAACCACATTCACAGAAAGACAGACAAAATGAAAAGGCAGAGGACTTTATACCAGATCAAGGAACAAGATAAAACCCCAGAAAAACAACGAAATGACCTGCGGATAGGCAACCTTCCAGAAAAAGAATTCGAAATAATGATAGTGAAGATGATCCAAGATCTTGGAAAAAGAATGGAGGCAAAGATCGAGAAGATGCAAGAAATGCTTACAAAGACCTAGAAGAATTAAGGAACAAACACCTATAAGAATTAAATAACAAACAAACAGAGATGAACAATACAATAACTGAAATGAAAAATACACTAGAAGGAATCAGTAGCAGAATAACTGTGGCAGAAGAACGGATAAGTGACCTGGAAGACAGAATGGTGGAATTCACTGCCATGGAACAGAATAAAGAAAAAGAATGAAAATAAATGAAGACACCCTAAGAGACCTCTGGGACAACATTAAACACAACAACATTCGCATTATAGGGGTCCCAGATGGAGAAGAGGGAGAGAAAGGACCCAAGAAAATATTTGACGAGATTATAGTCGAAAAATTCCCTAGTATGGGAAAAGAAATAGCCACCCAAGTCCAGGAAGCACAGAGAGTCCCATGCAGGATAAACCAAAGGAGAAAAATGCCGAGACACATAGTAATCAAACTGACAAAAAATAAAGACAGAGAAAAATTATTGAAAGCAACAAGGGAAAAATGACAATCACATACAAGGGAACTCCCGTAAGGTTAACAGCTGATTTCTCCACAGAAAGTCTACAAGCAAGAAGGGAGTGGCATGATAAATTTAAAGTGATGAAAGGGAAGAACCTGCAACCAAGAGTACTCCACCCAGCAAGGATCTCATTCAGATTCAACGGAGAAATCAAAAGTTTTACAGACAAGCAAAAGCTAAGAGAATTCAGCACCACGAAACCAGCTCTAGAACAAATGCTAAAGGAACTTCTCTAAGTGGGAAACACAAGAGAAGAGAAGGACCCACCAAGACAAACCCATAACAATTAAGAAAATAGTAATAGGAACATACATATTGATAATTACCTTAAACGTGAATGGATTAAATGCTCCAACCAAAAGACACAGGCTCACTGAATGAATACCAAAACAAGACTCATATATATGCTGTCTACAAGAGACCCATTTCAGACCTAGGGACACATACAGACTGAAAGTGAGGGGGTGGAAAAATATATTCCATGCAAATGAAAATCAAAAGAAAGCTGGAGTAGCAATACTCATATCAGATAAAATAGATTTAAAATAAAGAATGTTACAAGAGACAAGGAAGGACACTACATAATGATCAAGGGATCAATCCAAGAAGGTATAACAATTATAAATATATATGTACCCAACATAGGAGCACCTCAATATATAAGGCAACTGCTAACAGCTATAAAAGAGGAAATCGACAGTAACACAATAGTAGTGGGGGACTTTAACACCTCACTTACACCAATGGAGGTCATCCAGACAGAAAATTAATAAGGAAACACAAGCTTTAAATGACACAATAGATGAAATAGATTTAATTGATATTTATAGGACATTCCATCCAAAAACAGCAGATTACACGTTCTTCTCAACGGCACATGGAACATTCTCCAGGATAGATCACATCTTACGTCACAAATAAAGCCTCAGTAAATTTAAGAAAACTTAAATCATATCAAGCAGCTGTTCCGACCAAAATGCTATGAGATTAGAAATCAATTACAGGGAAAAAAATGTAAAAAACACAAACACATGGAGGCTAAACAATACGTTACTAAATAACCAAGAGATCACTGAAGAAATCAAAGAGGAAATCAAAAAATACCTAGAGAAATATGACAACAAAAACACGATGATCCAAAACCTATGGGATGCAGCAAAAAGAGTTCTAAGAGGGAAGTTTATAGCAATACAAGCCTACCTCAAGAAACAAGAAAAATCTCAAATAAACAATCTAACCTTACACCTAAAGGAACTAGAGAAAGAAGAACAAAACCCAAAGTTAGTAGCAGGAAAGAAATCATAAAGATCAGAGCAGAAATAAGTGAAATAAAAACAATAGCAAAGATCAATAAAACTAAATGCTGGTTCTTTGAGAAGATAAACAAAAATGATAAACCTTTAGCCAGACTCAAGAAAAAGAGGGAGAGGACTCAAATCAATAAAATTAGAAATGAAAAAGGAGAAGTTGTAACATACACTACAGAAATACAAAGCATCCTAAGAGACTACTACAAGCAACTCTATGCCAATAAAATGGACAACTTTGAAGAAATGGACAAATTCTTAGAAAGGTATAACCTTCCAAGACTGAATCAGGAAGAAATAGAAAATATGAACAGACCAATCACAAGTAATGCAATTGAAACTGTGATTAAAAATCTTCCAACAAACAAGAGTCCAGAACCAGATGGCATCAGAGGTGAATTCTATCAAACACTTAGACAAGAGCTAACATCCATCCTTTTCAAACTCTTCAGAAATTTTCAGGGGAAGGAACACTCCCAAACTCATTCTATGAGGCCACCATCACCCTGATGCCAAAACCAGACAAACATTACCACAAAAAAAGAAAATTACAGACCAATATCACTGATGAATATAGATGCAAAAATCCTCAACAAAATCCTAGTGAACAGAATCCAACAACACATTAAAAGGATCATACACCATGAACAGGTGGGGTTTATCCCAGGGATACAAGGATTCTTCAATATACACAAATCAATCAATGTGATACACCATATTAACAAACTGTAGAATAAAAATATGATCATCCCAATAGATGCAGGAAAAGCTGTTGACAAAATTCAACACCCATTTATGATAAAAAGTCTCCAAAAAGTGGGCATAGAGGGAATCTACCTCAACATAATAAAGGCCGTATATGACAAACCCACAGCAAACATCATTTTCAATGGTGAAAAGCTAAAAGCATTTCCTCTAAGATCAGGAACAAGACAAGGATTTCCACTCTCACCACTATTTCTCAACATAGTTTTGGAATTCCTAGACACAGCAATCAGAGAAGAAATAAAAGGAATACAAATTGGAAAAGAAGAAGTAAAATTGTCACTGTTTGCAAATGACATGATATTACACATAGTGAAACCTAAAGATGCCACCAGAAAACTACTAGAGCTAATCAATGAATTTGGTAAAGTCGCAGGATACAAAATTAATGCACAGAAATCTCTTGCATTCCTATACACTAACAATGAAAGGTCAGAAAGAGAAATTAAGGAAACAATCCCATTCACCATTGCAACAAAAAGAATAAAATACGTAGTAATGAACCTACCTAAGGAGGTAAAAGACCTGTACTCAGAAAACTATAAGACACTGCTGAAAGAAATCAAAGATGATATAAACAGATGGAGGTATAAACCATGTTCTTGGATTAGAAGAATCAATACTGTGAAAATGACTATACTACCCAAAGCAATCTACAGATTCAATGCAATCCCTATCAAATTACCAGTGGCATTTTCTACAGAACTAGAACAAAAAAATCTTAAAATTTGTATGGAGACACAAAAGACCCCGAATAGCCAAAGCAGTCTTGAGGGAAATTAAAAGAGCTGGAGGAATGAGACCTCCTGACTTCAGACTATACTACAAAGCTACAGTAATCAAGAATATATGGTACTGGCACAAAAACAGAAATATAGATCAATGGAACAGAAAAGAAAGCCCAGAGATAAACCTATGTACCTATGGCTAACTCATCTATGACAAAGGAGGCAAGGATATACAATGGAGAAAAGACAGCCTCTTCAGTAAGTGGTGCTGGGAAGACTGGACAACTACATGTAAAAGAATGAAATTAGAACACTCCATAACACCATACACAAAAATAAACCCAAAATGGATTAGAGATCTAAATGTAAGACCAGACACTATAAAACTCTTAGAGGAAAACATAGGAAGAACACTCTATGACATAAATCACAGCAAGATCCTTTTTGACCCACCTCCTAGAGAAGTGGAAATAAAAACAAAAATAAACAAATGGCACCTAATGAAACTTCAAAGCTTTTGTACAGCAAAGGAAAACATAAACAAGACGAAAAGACAACCCTCAGAATGGGAGAAAATGTTTTCAAATGAAGCAAATGACAAAGGATTAATCTCCAAAATTTACAAGCAGCTCATGTAGCTCAATATCACAAAAACAAACAACCCAATCCAAAAATGGGCAAAAGACCTAAATAGACATTTCTCCAAAGAAGATATACAGATTGCCAACAAGCACATGAAAGGATGCTGAACATCACTAATCATTAGAGAAATGCAAATCAAAACTACAGTGAGGTATCACCTCACAGCAGTCAGAATGGCAATCATCAAAAAATCTACAAACAATAAATGCTGGAGAGGCATTTATTGGACAAAAGGGAACGCTCTTGCACTATTGGTGGGAATGTAAATTGATATAGCCACTAGGGAGAACAGCATAGAGGTCCCTTAAAAAACTAAAAGTAGAAGTATCATACAACCCATCAATCCAACTACTGGGCATTTACCCTGAGAAAACCATAATTCAAAAAGAGTTATGTACAACAATGTTCATTGCAGCTCTGTTTACAATAGCCAGGACATGGGAGCAACCTAAATGTCCATGCACAGATGAATGGATAAAGAAGATCTGGCACATATATACAATGGAATATTACTCAGCCATAAAAAGAAACAAAACTGAGTTCTTTGTAGTGAGGTGGATGGACTTAGAGTCTGTCCTACACAGTGAAGTAAGTCAGAAAGAGAAAAACAAATACCATATGCTAACAGAGATATATGGAATCAAAAGAAAAAAAAGTTTATGAAGAACCTAGGGGCAGGAAAGGATTAAGGACACAGACGTAGAGAAAGGACTTGAGGACACGGGGAGGAGGAAGGTTAACCTGGGACAAAGTGAGAGAGTGGCATGGACATATATACACTACCAAATGTAACATCGATAGCTACTGGGAAGCAGCCACATAGCACAGGGAGATCAGCTCGGTGCTTTGTGACCACCTAAAGGGGTGGGATATGGAGGGTGGGAGGGAGATGCAAGAGGGAGGGGATATGGTGATATATGTATATGTATAGCTGATTCACTTTGTTATACAGCAGACAATAACATTCCATTGTAAAGCAATTATACTCCAATAAAGGTGTAAAAGAAAAAAAGAAAGAAAGAAAGAAAGCCCAGAGATAAACCTACACACCTATGGTCAACTAATCTATGACAAAGGAGGCAAGACTATACAATGGAGAAAAGACAGTCTCTTCAATCAGTGGTGCTGGGAGAAATGGACAGCTACATGTAAAAGAATGAAATTAGAACACTCCCTAACACCATACACAAATATAAATTCAAAATGGATTAGAGACCTTAATGTAAGACCGGACACTATAAAACTCTTACAGGAAAACATAGGAAGAATACTCTGACATAAATCACAGCAAGATCTCTTTTGATCCACCTCCTAGAGTAATGCAATAAAAAAGAAAACTAAACAAATGGGACCTAATGAAACGTAAAAGCTTTTGCAAAGCAATGGAAACTACAAACAAGATGAAAAGACAACCCTCAGAATGGGAGAAAATATTTGCAAATGAATCAATGGACAAAGGATTAATCTCCAATATACATAAACAGCTCATGCAGCTCAATATTAAAAAAACAAACAACCCAATACAAAAATGAGCAGAAGATCTAAATAGACATTACTTCCAAGAAGACATAGAGATGGCCAAGACACACATGAAAAGCTGCTCAACATCACTAATTATTAGAGAAATGCAAATCAAAACTACAATGAGGTATCACCTCACACCTGTTAGAATGGGCATCATCAGAAAATCTATAAACAACAAATGCTGGAGAGGGTGTGGAGAAAAGGAACCCTTTTACATTGTTGGTGGGAATGTGAATTGAAACAGTCACTATGGAGAACAGTATGGAGGTTCCTTAAAAAACTAAAAATAGAATTACCATATGATCTAGCAATCCCACTACTGGGCATATACCCAGAGAAAACCATAATTCAAAAAGACACATGCACCCCAATGTTCACTGCAGCACTATTTACAATAGTCAGGTAATGGAAGCAACCTAAATGCCCACAGACAGATGAATGGAAAAAGATGTGGTACATATATAAAATGGAATATTACTCAGCCATAAAAAGGAATGAAATTGGGTCATTTGTAGAGACGTTGATGGATCTAGAGACTGTCATACAGAGTGAAGTAAGTCAGAAAGAGAAAAACAAATATCGTATATTAATGCATATATGTGGAACCTAGAAAAATGGTACAGATGAACCGGTTTTCAGGGCAGAAATACAGACACAGATGTAGAGGACAAACGTATGGACACCAAGGGAGGAAAGCCATGGGTGGGGGGGGAATGAGTTGGGAGATTGGGATTGACATGTATACATTTATATGTATAAAATAGATAACCAATAAGAACCTGCTGTATAAAAAATAAGTAAAATTTAAAAATTAAAATAAATAAATAAAATTAAAAATAATAAAACAGAAAAAAAGTTCTTCTCTTCACATACATGTATTTATATGAATGAATGATTTCCATGCTTATATCTATAAATACAAAAAAGAGGAATAAAACCTACCTTGAACCAAAAAAGAAAAAAAGAAAAACAACCCAGAAACCACCAGTTATACAGAGGAAAACACTATCAGGGCACTTGCTCCAGTGGTAAACAATTCTGAAGTTAGTCAGAGGTGGGGAATCGTCTCCCATGCAGCCAGCAGCCCCCCCCGCAAGGAGCGTCCTCATTGCAAAGCTGGGGGACTGTGCCGAGGCATCTGTGAGTAAACGTGAGCTGAGCCACAGGCCAGCTGCTGCTGAACTGTTCCCACCCTTCCCAGGTAAAACACCTGAATATGTACAAAGACTTGAAGGGCTGTGGAGCCACACCAGCGACAGCACGCAGGCCGACTTGGTGCCTGCAGGCCAGCCAGGATGGTCCTGGCCCCAGGCGCTCTTCTGGAAGGTTTCCATTTCCCTTCCTGAGATACCCCTCCTGTCCCGGCCCCCACTGCTTTTTTCCTTCCTCACCTCTGCCCAGGGAGAAATTCCAGCGGCAGGTATGGGTGACACATCCTCTTCTTTAGCAGGTGGCAGCTTGGCAACTCCTGCAGAAAGTCAAGCAGAGCCCCACTCACACCGGGCCACCCACAAAGCCGTGGCCCCTCACTCCCTCCCACCAGCCCAGCCCCGACACTGCTGACGGGGCAGAGAATATGGCGTCAGGCACAGCTGCAGGGGCTCTTGCTTCCTGGAGCAGTGTTTATATTGACCTCAACCCAGGCACACCTGGGGAGGGCTGGCCGGCAGGGTCAGGCTGCCCAGGTCAGCCAATCCTCACTCCTCAGGGGCTCACAGTTGCAGAAAATGGACCTTGCTGAACAGGCCAGGTCCAAGGAACAGGTGTGGGCTCCTGAGAGTCAGGATAGACAAGGGGTTGCAGCTCTGTTCTCTAATCATTTTATCTGGCCCATGAGTGGGAGACAACTTCAAGAAGACCCTCTCCTAATGAGAGGAACCCAAGAGTCAGGGAGAGGAGGGGTGGTGAATGGAGACAGAGGCCTGGTGCCCCAACTGCAGTGGAAGTCTCTGGAAGACCAAACGGAGGGAGGCTGCACAGAGTGATGCCCAGGGCCACAGACCTGTCGGAGCTGCTGTTTGTTAGTTCAAGTCCTGCTCTGAGGTGCTCTGTGTCAGCTCTGAGCAACAGGTGAGCTGGAGGGGCTCTTCAATGAGGGCTATGTGCATGGTTCCTGTGTGCCCATCCCTGCCAGGGTACCTGCCCAGGCGAGCTCTGTTACCTGGGAGGGGCCTGACCACGAGAGCCCCATGGGCTGCTGGCAACCTGCCCAGGTGAGCTCCATATCCTGGGAGGGGCGTGACCATTAGAGCCCCATGGGCTGCGTGGTGGGGGAGGGGACCTGCCCAGGTGAGCTCCATATCCTGGGATTGGCCTGACCACAAGAGCCCCGTGGGCTGCTGGGGATCTGGTAAAGGATGTCAGGACAGTCAGTGAAGTCACCAAGGATATACATCCAGTAGTTCCTAATTCCTACACACTACTGGATATTCTACCATCCACCAGGACATGGTATTGTGTATTAGACTTTAATGATGCCTTCTTCTGTATTCCATTAGTCCCAGAGTCACAAGAAATTTTGGCTTGTGAGTGGCAGGACTAAACATACAACAAAAACAATACTGCTGGGCCGTCCTGCCCCAAGGGTTCAAAAATTCCCACGCCATCTTTGGGGAAACGTTAGCTAAAGACCTAGAAGTTCTACCTCTGGAAAAGGGAACCCTCCTTCAATATGCAAACGACATTCTGATCTCCAGCCCTACTAAGGAGGCCTCTGAACTACCTAGCCAATAAAGGATAGAAGGTGTCCAAGAAAAAGGCTCAAATATCACAGACTAACGTGACCTGCCTGGGCTTCATTCTCACAGAAGGTCGGAGAAGCCCATCCGAGGACAGGGAAGAAGCCATTTGCAGCTTTACCCCTTCTAAAACTAGAAGACAGCTTAGGGGTTCCTGGGGAGGCCGGGGTTTGCTGCATCTGGATCCCTAACTACAGTCTAATAGCTGGGCCTCTATATGAAACATTGAAAGGAAAAGATGATGATCTTTTTGAATAGAATCCAGAAGCGGCCTTTCAAGAATGGAAAGAGCAGTCAATCCAGACACTTGCCCTGGACCTCCCTAATTTAGCTAAACCCTTTGACCTTTACATCCCCATAGAAGGTGAATCGCCCTTGGAGTATTAGTGCAAAAACTGGGACTACTTGAAATGGAACAACGCAAGAATGCCTTCCAGGTAGGAGAAGTTACGGTCAGTAAGGGCTTGGCCCGCCGCCCCATCCGGCCAGGATACTGGGAGTATCTAAAAAGCTGGAAATCAGCAGCCCGCAAGGCCAGCTCCCTCCTAAGGGAAAAGGACCCCACGTGGTGATCCTAACCACCCACCATGTCCTGAAGTTGCAGGGGTCGCTCCATGGCCACACTGACCTCGAGTGAGGAGGCCCTCCAACTCCAACCTCCAGAGACAACCGGGGGCAACGGGCCCCCATGACGACTCGTGTGACCATCACTTGACCTGGAGTTTCTCTCAGAAAACAAGAGTGTGCCCCAAAAGAGCAGACTACTGCTTGCAGGACTTACTGCACCCAGAGGGGAGCTAATAAGCTTGGCTGGGGAACCGTATATCACGCTGTCACGATAGAAAAACCTACAGACACCGCAGTGACGGCGGCCAATAAGACCGGCTGGACTCCTGGCTACTTCAAAAGGACGTTGATTCAGTGGCCATCATGGTCCTGAATCACCACCGACCCTGGATTGTCTGGGAGTTGAGCAGGCAGGGCTCTGACACCTGGTGCTGTTTGTACGTTAATTCAGGGGCCTAATTGAAGAAAGCACAGACTACAGGTCAGAGCATCTAGGCTGGCAGAAAACGTCAGCCTAAGTAAGGTGGCCGAACAAATGTGGGGCGGGGTAAAACCGGCCCCCCCAGCGTCTCTGTGCATCTCTTTCCTGGACCCTTAAAGGTCATTAGAATTTATAACACTTCCACTGCTGGTGCTCAGGAGGATGAGCAGTGAGGCAGGAGGCCTGGGGACAATCAACCTCACCTGGAGGCTGCTGGGGGAGAAGTTCTGCCCCTCCCCCTCCCGGGTATGAGGACTCCCAACTCAGCACGAAGCAGTTACAGAAGAGGGGTCTGCACCCTCAGCACCCCAAGAATGAGGAACGGGACAAAAGGCAGAGGAGGGGTTTGTCACTGGCAAAGCCCATGGAAAATTCCTGGGAGATAAAAATAGAATCTGGGCAATAAAATAAAGTCTAACCTTTTTTTCCATTGTGCTTTGTCTAATTTCACGTGCTCCTAGGGTTCCGCATGCAGAGGTCCCACACCCGGCACTTCAGACCCAATTTCCTAGTGCAGAATGGCTGGGCCGACACCTCAGCTCGCGGGGGCCCCGTGCAGACTCCGCGACATAGAGCCTGAGCTGCAGCCAACCCGGCCCTCGAGAGCTCCGCCCCTTCCCTCCCGCTGACGCTGCCGGGATCCCTACACAACAGCCCCGCCCACAGCCCGCAGGGGAGCGCACGCTCTCACGTCTCCATTTTCTGATCAAAATATAAAGTTTCCTTTGCTTCTGAACCAAACTCAGTCTCGATCTGTTGGCTCCAATGACACTGGGCAGGGGGACCCTTGTTGGGGCCCACTCTGGAGGATCAGTAACAGAAATTGAGAACATTGTAACTTCAATGAACAGAAGTGTGAGCCAAACTGTAATTAACATAGAGCAGTGTATAAGGCTCGGGTAAAATAAGATGTTTCTAACACTTCCATTGGATATTTCCATCACTTTATTATAAGCAAGTTCAAGAGGTTTGTCTTATTTGTCAGGTCAACATTAGAGAAATGAAGTGATTTCTTTCCAAGGATGTACATCTAATAATCTTGGCTAAAGCTTCAATCTTGTTTTGAATGTTTTTCTATTGAAAATGATACCTCTCTTTCAGCTCCCCCATTTTTGAGAAGTATAAAATCTTATAATTTATTATTACCAAAGGGGAAAGGTGGGAGGAGGGATAAATTAACAGTTTGGGATTAACACATACACACTGCTATGTATAAAATAGATCATCAACAAGGAACTACTGTATAGCACAGGGAACTACACTCAATATTTTGCAATAACCTATAAGGGGAAATAATCTGAAAAAGAAAAGATATTTTTATCGACATCATCTATCAACGACAGATAAAATGTAACCTAAGGGAAGCCGATGGTGAGCGCTTCTGACCCTGAAGACTTCAATCATCTAAAGTTTGGACTCTGCCTACTTCCCAAGGCCCTTAATGAACATACGTGTAGCCATAGCTTAAAAAAGTTCCCCAGTTTGGGGTTCGGGGAGGCACTGATTTGGAAAAATCCCTGGTGTTCTCCTTACATGCACCGGACCCTTCCTACTGCTAAAACATTCCTGTCACACCCAGAGGATGGTACACCGTTTGATCGGGAAGAGTTTGGAAAAGGCATCTCATCTCCTCATCTCCTGGTGCTCGGGTTCACCCCTCCAGCGTCTTTCCTAACAATCTCCCCACTTGAGGATGTCGGCACCGTCAACATCCTGTTGCACACAGTTTGGAATTTGTCTAGAGGATGAAGCGGAAGGAGGAGAAACAATGAGAGACAAGTCCTAGGTGTTCGGACAGGCACATGTCACTCTAATTTCCAATCAGGAAGACGAATTGACCAAAGGCTAGGATTGCCCACGGAAACAGAAAAGGCTTGAGGAAATCCCGCTCTCTTGTGGCCAGTTCCCAAAAACACAAGTTGAAAAATGAAACTCAGGGACACTAAAATTCATGAAACTGCAGAGTGGAAAATATCTATCTCCGAAAAATGTCTTGAGGTAAGTCACCGAAAAGGACTTGTAAGCAAGGGAGAATGGCAGGAAAGGGATTTGAAGAGGTAGAAAGGACTCGCCACTAAAGCACAAGAAAAGAGGCTGAACATCACCTACGATGCAGTTGGCCAAAAAAGGCGTATGCATTTTTTCTGAATATATTCAAGAAAAGGGCATACACCCTTTTTAGCCAACAAAACAGGTGGGCACTGGAAATCAGTACTACAAAAGGTATCACTTCGCATCCATCAGAAGAGCCATCCTCATAAAGTGTAAACACCAGAAATGCAGGACAGGGCGAGGAGAAAAGGGAGCCCTGTGAGGCTGATAGTGTAAATATAAATTGCCAACGGCCACACTGGAGAAGTGTATTGTGTTTACTAAAGCATCTAAAAACTGAGCTACAGAGCATAGGGCACTGGCACTCATGGGTGTATATCTTGGGAAAAACAAAAATCGACAGGACACAGGCACCCCAATGTTTACCGTCTCTCTGTTTAAAAGAGCCTCGACTTGGATATAACCTAAATGTCCCTGGAAGGAAAACATGGATAAAAGAGATGTGGTACTCATGTAGAGTGGAATATTACTCAGTCCGGAAATCAATGAAATAAGGCCAGTTGCAACAACTCCAGAGGAGTTATGTACGATCATTCTAAGTGACATAAGTCAGAAAGAAAAAGACACATATCATATCACTTAAGGGTGGAATCAAAAATGGCTACACATGAAATAAATTACAAAACAGAAACATAGTCAAATATGTAGAAAATACGCATAAGGCTGCTAAAGGGGAAAGGTGGGGAGGGGTGAGGCATTATCCAGGAGGTTGAAATTAGCAAAGATACCATTCCAAATACCAAATTGATAATCAACAAGGCCTACACGGTAGCTCAAAGAACTGCACTCAGCACGCTCAAGTCGCCGGAAAAGAATATATACGACTGGTAAGAATCTGAAAAAGAATTTATTGATGTCTCTCTGTACGTGAATCAAGTGGATGTACAGCAGCAAGAAACAGAGCTTTGAAAATCAGCTGTAACCAATATAATAATAAATTAAAAAAATAAAAGACAATGAGACACAGAAAAATTCTTACAACTTTTTCTCAGGGGGTGTGATGCAACATGGATTGAACACATCTAGACCCACAGCAGGATGAGACATAAGGCTGGAAACTGTTCGCGCTAAGAAATTAGTGAGGTTGGATGAGGAAATGCAGACTTTTTAAAGTAATACTGCCTGGTACCCATTCCATGGGTCCCAAATCTGCAGGTTCAAGGGAATCTTCCTACAGCTAAAACATGCATGGGAAACCCAGAAGACTGTACACCGTGTGATGGGGAGATGTGTCTAAAATGCACCTCATTTATCCTCTCCTGGTGCTCGGGTTCGCCATTCCAGCCACGTTACTAACAATCTCCCCACTTGAAGAATCAGCACCTTTAAACTCCTGTTTCGCACAGTTTGCAATTTGTCCGGAGGATGAACGGGAAGAGGGAGAACCAATGAGAGACTAGCTGTAGGTGTTTGGACAGGCGCACGTCACTCTAATTTCCCATCAGGAAGAGGAATTGACCAAAGGCTCAGCCTGCCGCCCCAGAACAAGAATAGGGCCTGGAGCAATCCTGCGGTTTTGCAGCCAGCTCACAAAAAAGCGAGGTGAAAAATGGAGCTCAGGGGCACTGCAATTCACAAACCTGCAGAGTTATAAATGACAACTATCGTCCAACAATATATTGAGGTAAGGCAACGAAGAGGATTTGAAAGCAAGGCAGAATTGCAGGAAACAGATTTCAAGAGGTAGATTTGACTCGCATTTAAAGCACATGAAAAGCGGCAGAACTTCGACAATGATGCAGTTGGCCAAAAAGGGCGTATGCGTTTTTTCCTCAGGAAAAAACGCATACGCCCTTTTTTGGTCAACCAAGCTAGCGGGCAAGGCAAATCCGCACTACTGCCGAACTCAGCTCAGGTGTCACTTCCTTGAGGTCTTCCCTGACCCACTAGTCAGCCTGTTGTGTGCTCCCAGGGACACCTGAGTTGTCTCTGTTAGAGCACTTGCCATTCTGCACTGATGTTTCCTGTTGACTGCAGGCCGTCCAGAGTTCCATACCTTGACTGCCATTTCAGTACCTGGTGCCTCACCGCTGTTCAGTTTAAGTGAAGTTGAGTATTATTGAAACTGTGTCAGCTTTAAAGGGTTGGTTTGTGGGGTCAGCTTACCCATAAGCATTCAACAAAGAGGAACGGAGTGGAATGGAGTGAAGTTGAATGGAGTGGTGAAAACTCTGATTATGATATTTAGCAGCATTATCTTAAAAGTCCACAAGATGTCAACACAACCTTGTAAAACAACCATACCCCAATTAAAAAAAAAAACTGAACAGAAGGTGGAAAAAAAAAATAGTCCACAAGATGTCAGGGTTTCTACCTGAGAAAAAAGAATGCAATAGTCTGAGATAAAGAACACTCTCACTGATGCCAGAAATTAATTTAAAGTGAATATTGGTATAGAAATAATAGATTTATTTAATTGAATAAGCAATATATGTCCATGCTACAAAATTCAAAGTGTATACATGGAAAGTAAACACTTCCTCCCTCCCTACTTCTTTCCCTGATCCCCCCGCCCCATTTTGTCTACCCCAAGGGCAACTATTTTTATTATCCTTCCAGAGATATCCTAAGTGTATGATCATATAAATGTATTTTTTTCTAAATAACACCAATGATTGTATACAAGTGTTCTGTGCTTTGGTTTTTTCCACTTAAAATACCTCAGAGTTTTCATATTAAAAGAGATAATATTATTTATATCTTATTATTATTATTTATACTTTATTATTTATATATTAATATTAAAATAATAATATTTTTAGCTGTACTAACATATTTACTAAACCTCCTATTATGGATATTCAGGCTGTTACCAATCTCTTGCTATTACAAATATCCCCAAACAACAGACCTCATCTTACATATGTGCAAGTATATCTATATTTTAAATTCCAATATTGAGATGTTGTCAGCCCTCCATTGAGACTGTACACATTTACACTCCCACCAAAAATATGAGTGTCTTTTTCTTCACAAACTTGCCACAGTTATATATAATATATATAGTTATATATATAAAACTTAATATATAACTTAAGTGTGTGTATATATATACTGTAAAATATATTAAAAATATATTTGCCGATCTGATAGGTGACTCATATCTCATTACAGTTTAAAAAAATGCCTTACTGGAGTATAATTGACATACAGTAAACTGCACATGTTTAAAACGTAAATTTAGTCAATTTTGACCTGTTTACCCATGTGAAACCATCACCACAATCAAGATAATAAACCTATCCATCACCCTCAAAGGTTTCCTTGTGCTCCTTTGCAATCCCTCCCTCCTACCAGCCTTCCTCACCACTCCCCCATGCAACCACTGGTGTGCTTTGTGTTACTGTAGTTTTTATTTTCTAGAATCTTATATAAATAGGGTAATACAGTATGCAGTCTTTTTTTTAATCTTACTTTCACTCAGCATAATTATTTTGAAATTCATCCATGTCATTGCGTCTATCAGTAGTTCATTCCTTTTTATCAGTGAGTAGTACTAGGTTGTATGGACACACCACAATTTGTTTATCCATTCTTGTGTTGATAGACATTTAGATTGTTTCCAGTTTGTAACTATCACAAATAAGACAGTCACTTAGAAGCCATATGTTTCTGTTTCTCTTAGGTAAATACCTGGAAGTGGAATGGCTGGATCACACGGTAGGTGTATGTTTAACTTTTAAAGAAACTGCCAAACTGTTTTCTAAAGTGATTGTACCATCTTGTGTTCCTATCAGCAGTGAATGAGTGTGTGGTTGCTCCATATTCTCACCATATTTGGGGGTCAGCCTTTTTAATTTTAGACATTCTAATAGATGTGTAATGGTAATTCATTGTGATTTTAATTTTCATTTTCCTAATGAGTAATGATGTTGAGGGTCTTTTCATTTCACTCTGATGAAGTGTATGTTCAAATATTTCTACCATTTTAAAATCGGGTTGTTTTCTTATTATGGAGTCTTGAGAGTTCTTTTTATATTCTGGTACCAGTCTTTGATATATGATTTTCAAATATTTTCTCTCCTTTTGTGGCTTGTCTGTTCATTCTCTCAACAGTGGCTTTTGAGGAGCAAAGTTTCTCAATTTTGACGAAATCTAATTTATCTCTTTTTTGCAAATGAACGTTTTTTGTGTTTTATCTAAGAAATCTTTGCCTTACTCAAAGTCACAAAGATTTTCTCTCTGTTTTCTTCTAGAGGTTTTAGAGTTTAGGTTTTACCTTAACCCATTTTGAGATCATTTTTGTATATAGTACAGGATGTGGATCATTATAGTTTTGATTTGTATGTTTCTTATCACAGGTATTGATTATATTCTCGTATGTTTAAATATAATTTTTTCTTCTTGTGAACTCTTCAGTCAAGTCCTTTGTTCCAGGCTGCCATGATTAGATGTGCAGTTCATGTGCTGCTCAAAAGCCTAAGCCAACAGGACTAATGGAAGCAGAAACCTGGCAGCACACTGCTCACTGAACCCCTTTCCATAATTCACCCCCAGGAAGACCCTGCCTTTACTTTGCACAAGGAGTGGTATAAGCTAGCACAAGCATTGACCCTGTCCATTTATTTATCTCTTGTAGGCGTTCTTTGTATTATTTAGCCCTTCATCAGTGTGGTGCAAATATATTTTTCCCAGACTGTCATTTATATTTTTCACTGTTTATGGTATTTTTCCATCAGGATTGCATTTTACAGAGTCAAATGTATCAGTCTTTTCTATTGTGGGTTCTGAGTTTTGTGTCATGCTTAGAAAGTTTCTCTACTTCAAATTCATTTTTAAAAAATACTTTATGCTTTTTCTAACATTTTTATGGTTTCTTTTTTCACATTTCAACATTTTGATTCAGTAGGCATTTATTTTGGTGGAAGAGGTAAGATAGAAATCCAATTTTTTTCCAATTGGCTCCCCAGTTGTCCCAACACCATTTACTAAATAATTCATCTTCAGGTTTTCATAAACAAAATTCTCATCTTTAGTGTAAAAAGTAGCCATGTTACTCTGCCCAGAGGCCACATACTACACTTTGATTCTGTGGTAAAGAGGCAGATGAGAAGTAAAGGAGGTGATACAAAAGATTTATTCTGCAAAATATTTTCCATGCGTGGTTTGGGTTCATGCTCAAGATTTCTACATTTACAACACGGTACCAAAAAAATCTGTTGTTATAGCAATAACCTTGATCAGGAAAAGGTTAAATTATATTCACTATCTGCTATTTGTTAACACAGGAAAGTGGGCAACGTATTGTATTTGAGAAAAAAATAATGCAGAATATTTTTCACACACACTCCTACAAACATAGATAGAAAACACACACACAGACACGCTCACACATTTCCTTCCTCAGAATGGTGTAATTGCTAAGAGTTTGGACTCTGAGTCAGGCAAATCTGGGAATATTAATGGTATCTAACTCATAGGGTTAATGCAGGCAATTAAGAGAGTTTGCTCATATAAAGTGTTTATTAGCACTGACTGACTCAGAATAAATCTCAGCATTCAGTATCTATTAACTTCTTCTGTTTTTGTAAGATGCTTAGGTAAGTTTCTCCAAGATTTCTCAGATGTAGTTTATTTGTTATCGTTGGGGTATTGTACCTTCATTGACTAGAGAGATCACATGAAAAAAACATATTCAGCAAAACCTGGGAGAAACGTATCTGAGTATTTATATAAATAATAGATGCAGGTAGGTTATTTAGCACAGTGGCTGGAACATAGTAAATAGTTAATAAAACTTAGCTTCTATTATTACTAAAAAATCCATTCATATCACTTATTCCAAAGAGCTGTGGGAGAGTGGGCACTGAGGTAGGGGTATGACAGTATCCAGCAGGATCCGCAGGAAGTGAATTCTGTTTCCAGACCCTATTCATTAACCTCTAGGTATGGTGCTAAATATACTTTAAAATATCTTTGAGTAATGAAGGCTAACCAAAATGAACTACTTATCAGCCACTCTTGATAATTGGAAGAATACCTTATTTTAAAATTATATCTTTTGCTTCTATTAACTGACCATATAACTTGTAGAAAAAAATTGTTTTCAAAGGTTTCCACTGGAATGCCATGAGAGGATCTGGGGCTCTAGCCATCATCTTCCATGCAAGCATGAAGATTCTTTGAGAACTCACATATTTTACCTTCAAAAAAATCATGTAAATTTTGTGTTTGAATTCATACCAGTGAATGCTCTTTGAACTGAGTGATGCCTATCCAAGATGGAGAGCAGCATGATGTGGTGGAAGGAGGCTTTGGAATCACACAGACCAGGGCTGGCATCCTAGAGCCATTACTCACAAGTTTATGACATGGACAAGTCACTGAACCTGTTTCTCCATCTGAAAAATGGGGGCAAAATCCTACCTCATAGTTATTGTCAGAATTAAATAAGAACATACATGCCTTCTCTGTGCCAGCCACTGTGCAAAGTCCTTGGGATACATAAATGAGTAAGACATGGACCCTATCCTCAAGGAGTTGACTCTAGTAAATCACTTAACATGGTATCCAGCATATAGTAGGTGCTCAACAAATACTTTGTTGAAAGGACTAATAAATGAATAGCAAACCCTTAATACGTGTCAGTTTCTTCTTTATTTCCCCTGCCTATCCCAACTACCAACTTATTTGAGGGAGAAAATAGACTAAAGTACATTTCCCTTAAAAACATTTTATTTTGAATTAATTTTAGACTTACAGAAAGGTTGCAAAAATAGTACAAAGAGTTTCTTTATATCCCCCACCTCACTTTCTCAATGTTAACATCTTAAATAACCACAGTATAGTGATCAAGAACAGGAAATCAACATTTGTACAATATTACTAACTATAGAATTTACTTGAAATTCACCAGTATTCCCACTAATGTCCTTTTTTTGTCCCCAGATCCTATCCATGATCACACAAGGTATTTAGTTTTCATTTCCTTTCATCTCTTCCAGTCTGTAGCAGCTCCTCAGTCTTTCCTTATCTTTCATGACCTTGACTTTTTTTTTTTTTTTTTTGCTGTGCCATGTGGCATGTGGGATCTTAGTTCCCCAACCAGGGATCTAACTCGTGCCCCCTGCAGTGGAAGCGCAGAGTCTTAACCACTAGATCGCCAGGGAAGTCCCATGACCTTGACACTTTTGAAGAGTACCACAGTAGTCAGAATTCTAAGGTGACCTCTAAGATTCCCACCTCTGGGTGTACATGCCTTGTGCACACATTGAGAGAAAGAAGAACCTATGAATATGATGAATTATCACTCCTGTGATTATATTACTTATCATTTGACATTGATTTATCAAAAGAGATATTACCTGGGTGGACCTTCACATTGACTCCTGTGTTCTTTTGAAAAGCCTGTATCTGGTTTTTCTTTCCTTACTTTCTGGCCCACAAGATAGTCCTGGGTCATCTTGTATTTTCCCTACCTCAGTTCTGAAAATAACCATTTCTCCAAAGAGAACTGGTTCCTTTTATTGGAGGATAGTGTTTAGATCTGGGTGATATGGTGTATTCAGTGTTTAAGGTGTCATTGCTTCTAGACCTTCTCAGGAGACACAGAGAGGGAATATATGGGCTATACTAAACCATACATACTTACATATCTATATTTCTGTATTGATGTATCTGTATATGTTTTTTTTATTTATTTATTTATTTATTTATTTATTTATTTTGGCCGAGCCGTGCAGCTAGCAGGATCTTAGTTCCCTGACCAGGGATCGAACCTGCACTCTCAGCAGTGAAAGCGCGGAGTCCTAACCACTGGACCACCAGGGAATTCCCTATCTGTATATATTTTGTTTTATTTTATTTTATTTTGTATATATTTTAAAACCATGAGTTTATACTGATACCCCTAATTCCAATCCAATGCCACAAGGTTCATTTTAGCTTTCTCTCTTTCCTTACTTATAACTTCTTTCTCTAACAGTGAAAAATCCAGCTTTCATTATCAACCATATATTTAATTATTTGTTTAAAAATGAGTGTGTGTGTTGTTGTTTTTCAGGAAAAGTTTTTTCTTTAGAAACCTATAGAATGGTCTCCAACTCTACTCCATCAGTAGGTGACCCCAGCAACTGCATTGATCCTTCACTTTCCACCTCCTCCTAAACCCCACTCCAATATCTCTACTAACCTAATTACAAATTAAATGAAACTGGAGTCCTCTGTGCCCCAACCCAAGAGCTAGAAGCTCGGGGCCCAGGTAGGGTAACTAGAACCTGATATAAATCCTTGCTTTCTGAGCAGACCAAAAGGAAGTCTTCCTGAATTGAAGATCTTTTAAAATGTTATCAGTGAGACCTAGGGGGGTTTGAATTGGTTATTGGAAGATCTAGAATTCACTGAGTCCTGGCTGATTCTAATGGGTGATTCCCCCATGCTCCCTCACTACTTCTCACTCAGCCAGACATTGATCATTTAACACTCTCAGTACTCCCTACCAAATGCTGATAGTTATTCAACACTGCCTTTTTCCCTTCATAGATGTTATTTGTGAAAATCAAATGAGAGAATCAATAGATAGGTACTTGGAAAGTTATGCAGTTCTAAGCATACTGAAGGGCCCTGGAAAGTGTCTGCAGCAGGGGGTTTGAATTCTGCACACTCAGATGCTCTCCATCTTGTGACCCACCTAGTAATGGGAGCTCAGAGACCGCTCTTCCTGCTGTGACCAACCCTAGTTGGGAGTCAGAAGTCCTCTAAGAAAACAGGGAGGGTGAAGCTGCTATAGTGAATAGAGTGTCTAAAAAGACAGGATATCCTGGGAATCTCTTAAAATAGGGAGGTCAAAATGCTTTGACTATTGTACTTTTAAAACATTCATTCAACAGCTATTTGCTGAGTGCCTTTGCTAAGGGATGGGGAGATGAGAAACCCCATCTCTGCCCACAAGAAGTTTAGAGTAGGGAATCCAATAAACCCCTAATGCAGGCAATACAAGAGCTGTCATTTCTTGAAGACCTACTGTGAGCCAGGAATGGTGGTGGTCTACATATTATCTCATTTAATACAATTGATTGTCTTGAAGGTAGGTATTATTATCTTTGATAAAAATGAGGAAATTATATATCAGAGAGGCAAAGAAATTTGTCCAAAGTCACACATGTAGTAAATACAAGAGTCATAATTGAAATCCAGGTCTGCCTGGACTCTAAAGCTCATAGTCATTCCCCCACACTAATAAAGTGAGAGTAAGCCATTCACTGAACAAATATGTATTGAGTACCTCTTTTTGTTCCAGACATTGTTCTGGGTGCTAGTGATGTGTGAAAGTGAAAAAAATAATAAAGTCCTTGTGTCGTGGGTTTCACGTCTACTGGAGAAAGACAATAAACAAAACAAATAAGTATTTAGTATGTCAGGTGGTAAGTGCTATGAAGAAAAAGTAGGCAGGATAAGAAAGACAGGGGAAGGAAGATTGCTAATTTAAATAGTCATCTGGGAAGGCTCTGATACTGTGAAGTAAGTGCAGGAGCAGGAGCTGGAACTGGCATAAAGAAGAGCTTCCTCCTTTGCCTACCTGTGGGTTCACTCTGGAGAAGAGAGGTAAGTTTGGGGGTGCAGGTGTTAATGGAGAGGATGGGCTTGGAGTCAGAAGAGTTGAGCTTTATTTGTTGATTTATTGACAAATCATTTCACTTTTGAGCCTAAACTTCCTTCCCTGTATACGGGAATTATAGTCCTTGCCCAGGTTCCCACATGCAGCTACCATGAGGATGAGATGAGATAGCCCATGTGAAAGCCCTTTGAAAATAAGACAAGCAAGATTAGGGCGTCAGCTTTTCAACCGAAAGGAAGCCTGTAGGAAAAGAAAAGGAATTTCTATTTCAGGTGCACCAGTTACCTAGATATCTTTTTGCAAAGCAGTCCCAGGCTGAAAAGAGATATAGGCTAAAAGAAATAAACATAAGTTTCATAATTGGCCTTCGCTGAAGATTCCTGTTTAATTTACAATTGTTAGAAATTGCTTTTTTTTTTTCAGCCTTAACTCTTTATCGCCGCGCCCCTACTTGGTTGTTTCCCTTCTTGCCACGCCCCCCGCCCTATCTCCATTTCCCAACATGCCTCGGGCTCCCGTAAGCCGGCAGTCATTCTGGCGCAAGTTCCAGAGCCTTCTGGGAAGTGTAGTTTATTTTTTCCTCCGCTGCGTCAAGATCTAGGGCTGTGGACTACCACTCCCGTGAAGTAGTGCGTAATTCCACTACGCGGCGTCTTCGAACGCGCCGCGGCAGCCATGTTGGACGTGGCCAGTACAGGGGCCGGCACCAGGGGGTTATCGAAGCAGCTGTCACGATGCTGGGGTCCCTGGTGTTGAGGAGAACAGCGCCGGCGCCGCGGCTGTTGCTCCAGCTGTTTAGGTCCCCATCTCTCCGGAGCCGTGGGAGTGCCACCGACCGGAGTGTGAGCACCGGGGGACGCGGGGAGCCTCAGTGGCTGAGGGCAGCCATCGGGGGGCGCCCTGGAACATCGTCGACCTTACTCACAAGAGAAGGGGCAGCCACTGGGGGGCGCCAGAGAGGAGGTACCGAGATCCCCTGCCTCGCAGCCGCCACGTGGGGACGCCTTCCTAGCCCCGAAGACACTCTGCCTGGACAGGACAGCTGGAACGGGGCCCTCAACAGGGCCGGAATGGGCGTGTGGGCGCTGGCGACGGTGCTGGTGGTACACTGTTACAGCAAGAGCCCGTCCAACAAGGGTGATTATCGGGACAGTATGGGTTTGTGGAAGTGAGAGGCCAGAGGAGTGTCCTGACTCCGTATCTTTGGAGGGTGGGAGTTGCATATAGATTTAGACCACCGGAGCCTCAGTCCTTGTAGGACCTAGACATCATCAGGTCATAGAGCAGGCCGAAGAGTTCAGTGTCTCTGCGTTGTATAATTTACCAAATTTTACAACTATTATTGTATAATAATACAGTTATTATAGGTCAGCCTTCTTTCTTTGAGCATCACTTTGTCCATCTGTACAATGGGAGCATTTTCTCTACCGTATCGCCTGGTTCAAGTCCTCTTTTAAGAGGTCTCCAAGGAACCGCGCGTGTTTTAAGGGCAACCATTAGATGGTTTAGAGAAGTTGCCTTCCCTAAGGTGGCCTGAGAAAGGAAGAGGAGACTTGGTTTCAATGCCAGCTTTGGCCCTGCTCGCCCCTTGCTGCTCTCTAGCTTCAGTTTCCCCATTTATACAGTGAAGGATGACTTCTCAGTATGCTTACAGTGCTGTTATTTTGACTCTTGGAGTTCAGCAGCGTGGGTGTATCCATCAGGGAGACTCCTGAGGTTTTGCTGTGCCTGGTCTCAGGCGTGAGGTGATCTTGCTATGTGGGGCAGTTGGCAGGAGAAGGAAGACAAGGAAGTGGCTCTGTAGAGCTCCAGAGCAACCATGGGGGCTGGCTGACCCAGGTTGGCATCCCCCCTGGGTGCATGGAGCCGAGCAGGGACTGGGAGAGCAGGCAGAGAGCTAGACTTCTGGCCTACGTGAGTCCAGCTACTCAGGTTCTCAGCTTTTCCTCAAGGGAGAAGACTAAGGCATGGTGTTCCTAGATTCCATGCCTCCCAAGCTCTGAGATTTTGGACCAAGAGGAGGGACTCCCTTGACATTCATTTGTTTATTCAACAGATGTGACCAGCTATAAAGGAAGGGCCTTGGATGGGGAGTAAGGACACCTGGGATCTTGTTTTGATTCTGCCCCTAACTCCCATAGTGACTTTGGAGTTTTGCTCCTCCTCAGTGGTCCTCTGTTTTCTCATCTACAAAATGAGGGTGTTGAAATAGAACTCCTAAGGGCTCTTCTAGCTTGGGCATGCTATGATTCTATTACTTCCAATATTTTTATAATATTAAAAATTAAATTATATTTTTATGATTCTATTACTTCCAATATTTTTATACTCTGTGTGTGCCTACTTTGGAGCTCAATGTAGAACTCCTAACTTAACACAATGCCAGTTAAGGGGACAGTGCAGGCAGTTAGACCTGTAGGTCTGGTGAGTGGTTTGACAGTGTGTTGTTGAGGAATCAGAAGGCCAGCAGGGTCAGGAAAGCCTTCCTGAATGATTGGAGATGTTCCTGGAGGATGGGGAATTTGAACTTGAGTTCCGAAGGATAAGGCAAAGATGAAAAGGAGAGTGAATATTGTGAGTTCCATGAGAGCAGCAAGTGCATCTTGATATTTTCAGGTTGATGCCAGCTCCTTTCCCTAATACTTTCACGTTGTTTGTCCACCATAGTCTCTGGTATTTAGTGTAGGTACTTAGTAAATGTACCTTGAGATGGTTTGTATTCTACGCAGAGGTTTCCGGGACAAAGATAAAGTAGTCGCAGGTCAGCATGGCATGTATAGAGGCTAGCAGAGTGTCCAGCCTGGTTGGAGGACAGGGGGTCTTTGGAATGAGGTGAGAGCAGATGGAGTGGGGTCTGGATATCAGGCACAAGGGTTTGGAAAGGTTGGAATTGTCCTGTAGGCAATGGAAAGTTGATGAGCAGGGAATGTTCCGAGGCCAGTATGTTTAGAAGGATTGGGGGAAGGTGTCCAAGGTCTTGCCTTAGAGCTTTTGGGAGGCTCCAGATTGGACTTTGTGGCATATGAACCCTAGCAAAGAGACTAGGGTCTGTTCACCAAAATAGATAATGACCAAAACCATGACCAGTTCAACCTTTCTGACCTGCCAGTTACCCTGTCTCCTTACTTTGAGTTGTAAGCTGAGACCCTCAGTGCAGCACAGTCATTACTGCCCTTTAGGAGCCAGGAGGCCCTGGTTCTAATCTCAGCTCATTCCTCACTCCCTCTGTGACCTTGCAGAGGCCACTTCTTTTTGAAGACTGAGGGGAGAGTGGATACAGCAATATCTGAGGAAGGCTTGTTTCCCTTCTAGCTAGGGGCTGCCCAAGCATGCCTGGGTGTGTGTTGGAAGAACAACTGGGGAAGGTAACCAAGGAAGACCTGGCCCTGCAGTCTAGGCCAGGAGGTGAAGTGGAGGCATATGCATAGGTCTGAACCACAGGACTGGTTTGCATATGCATGATAAGGTGGATTTTGTACACATGAGGAAACTGAGGCTCAGGAGGTTAGGTAAGTTAGCCAGCTCATACAGAAAGTAAGTGGCAGAGTTAGGACTGGAGCCCGAGTCTGCTACTTCTACCCGGCTCCAGTGCTTCCTCTCATGTTTTACTGGGTGACTCTCTTGGCTGGACTGAGAGCTCCTTGAGGCAGGGATGGGTATGAGTCTGTCCAGTGCCCATCAGTGGAGCTCAGGACCAGCTGGGCTCAAAGTGTTGCACCGGCCCAGGAAAGAATTGTGCCTCTGCTGACTTTTGAGTTTTTTCGAGCCAGGCAGCTTTTCCTATGGCCACAAGGTGGTGCCAACAGCCTACAGGCTGCCCAGGCCAGGCCAGACTTAACATTGCCTTTCTGCTAGGCCTGGTGATTCCTAAAGGATTGATTGGAACCCTCTGCTTTGGATCTCCCTTTGTTGGGCTTGGCACTTGGGTGTTTGCAGATTTTTCAGCCATTATTTCATTTCTTTAGCATCCTTGTGAGGCCGACAGGGCAGGGATTACTGTCTCTGCTTTATAGTCAGGGAAGCTGGGGTTGAGAGGGAGAGGGGCTGCCATAGCACATGGTGAATAGCAGGCAGAGTGTATTGGAGCCTGGCCTCCTGGTCGAGGCTGTCTCCACTCTCAGAGGGGTCCACATCCCTGCCTGCTCCTCCCTATCCTGTCCCTCTTGCTGGGCTTGTGACCTGTGACATCAAGATTCAAGACTAGGCTGAGAAACTGAAGTGGGGGGAGAAAGTGGGGCAAGGTAGGGGTATGGTTAATAACAACAATGATAATCACATAAACCTGCAGAGCTTTATAGCTAATGAAGAGTGAAGGAGTTCACACACTGAGTGTTTACTGTAGGCCACACGTGGTACTAACACGTTATTTGGATCACCTTTGTGATGAGAGTGAAGCGTTTGGGCTCTAATAGAAAGATGTGGAAGACAAGTTGTTAACAGAGGCTACCACGTAGGCAGGGGATGACTAGCTTTCTCTTTGTATATCTTGGCGTCCTTTCACTTGCTAAAGCCCATGTTTCTGAAGTGCCTCCATTTCCACTGTCTTACTGGGCCCTCCAAGCAGCCCTGAGGGGTAGGTCCTGGCCAGGGATTTGACCAGTGCCCCCTCTCTCTTCAGATGCAGCCCTGGTGGAAGCTGTTCGAGCCAACAATGTCCAAGAAGTCAACAGGTAAGTGTCATACCCCAGGCCTTGCTCTCCCGCGCAGGAGGGCTGAGTGGGATGGGCGGATCCCATCAAGGGGGAACCTTGCTCTGGCGGTGGCTCTGCCTTGGAGGAAATCCTCACAGTGAGCTGGGAACTGAACCCTGTGACTTCCTTGTAGTCACCGAGTCACTTGGGCTCCTTTGGCCCAGGTCAACCCTTAGATATTTTAAGGTAGAGAATCAGTCCCTGTGTCTTTTTTCTGGCCCCAAACATCCCCGGATCCTTTGGCTGTTTTGTTCTTTGAAGGATGTGGTTTGGAGTTCCTCTGCATCCTGTAGGTTCTTCAGTGAATCTTCCAGTTTGTTCTTGTTTCTCTGTGGGATCGGTCACTTGTAATTGCTTGTTGCCTGGATGGGGTGCAGGTGGGCACCAGTGGAGAGGCTTGGAGATTTGAGAGGGAGCTGGAAGAGACCTTTCTGCCAGAGCAGCCTGCCTGCAGGGCTGGGTGCACATGCTGGGCTCCTGCCCAGGGGCTGACTGCATTTCTAGCCTCCGTGGCTCAGCTGTTCCCCTAGTAACCACTGGTCAGTTAGATCTGAGACTTGTTCTTGCTCAGGGACAGGTCTTCACTCGGGCCTCTGCCTGGTGCCCAGGGCAGGGCAGAGTCTGTGTCTTGGACGGATGCTCAGACATAGGGCATCAGTATGGGGCTGTTATTCAGGGGCAGAGGCTTCATTCTTGGTGAAACTGGTGGCCCGCATTAGGCCTAACTTTGGCCATTTTTTTGCCTTTTGTATAGAGCTAGGTGGCCATAGGACACACTCCCTTCCCTGCCACTATGTCCACATTTTAAACAGGAAGTCAGGTGTTTGGAGAGGCTGTCACTGCGCCCAGCGCTGCACACCCGTTGGTGCGCTCCCTCACTCCAGTTGCCTGAACATACAAGAAAGTGTTGAAAGGCAGTCACAGCCCCCATCAAGACTTACTGCTTTGATTCCCTTGCATTTTATCTGCAGCATTATTATTGATTCTCAAGGGTGCTTTTGAGTATTAATGTTCAAGGCTTAGTTTTTAATAAACCACTTTTGGAAGTATGGGCTGGGAGTTGTTTCGTAGCCAAATAAATATTATGGAGCAATAGTTTAATAAACATGCGATGATGCATCTTTAAAACCAAGCACAGATGTCAGCTTGTTGTTATAAGAGCCATTCATAACTCCAGGCAGTGCGTGGCCAGAAACAGATGAGCCTCATTTCCTTCTGCTGCAGTACGATGGCATGAGGGGGCGGAAAGTGGCTGTGCCCCGTCCTTTAAGGCTTTTGCTGACCCTTTAATCACCTGTTGATGACTGCTGAGGTAACTGCTGCCAGGCTGCTGGTTTCCTCTGGCGAGCCAGTATAGGCAGTGCATTTACAGAGCAGCAGTGTTGTGAATCCACCTTTCCATCACCTAGGGGAGGCTGAGTTTACCCTGTTCCATTGAGCCCCCAAGGGTTGATTGATTTAGCTCTTTCAAATACACATTTTTCTCATTAGCAGGTAAACCCCTGCCACAAAATTACAGGAAGTGATTGAATTTATGTTGTGTGTGTGATTCACAACATTCATGCTTGCCTGTGTGGAAAGGGTCTGTAGGGACTTTCCTGTGTGTCACCAGTCTCTAACCTGCCTTTCTCCTGCCTCCTCTTGTCCTATCTCTCTTGGTCATGATGACTCAATCAGAATCTCCCTTCACCCCTCGTGAGGGGGTCAGAGATGAGCAAGGCACAGACCCTGCCCCTCAGAATTGACAGTCTCCCCCCTCCACCACCACCTGGTCTCAAGGAAACAAACATGTAACCTACCAATCACAGTTCTTCCCACTCAGAGAGCTAGACCTACAGGTAGGAGTGGGGAGAGCCCGACCACCCTTGCTAGAAGGAAGCTTTCTTGAATTCCTACTGCAGGTCCTTGTTTAGCCTTTTTACGCCCTAGACTCTGCACAGGTGCTTAACGCTACCCCTAATTTCTTCCTCTGTGTGTCCTGGCCTTTAGTTCTGCCCAGCAGACCTGCCGATACCAGGATAGAATTCCATTCTCAATTTTTAAAAGATATTTACTATAGTTTATACGTGGTTGGGTCACCATGTGTATGATGTGTGGTTAAATCAGTATTTGGAATAAAACTCAGACCTGGTAATAATATTGTCCTCTACCCTCCTTTCCTTCTTGCCCTCTCTGGATTCTATGCTGTGTGTGTCTCTGCCTTGATGGCCCCCTACCTTCCGCTGGCCCCAGAGCCTTGGGAGAGCTCTGGATAGTGAAGGGCAGCGATCTGAAGCTCTTCTGCTCAGAGGCGGGAAATTTCATCATCCTCTTTAAGGATACTCTGGAATCTGCAGTTCCTAGGTTCTAGGTGTGGGCCGTCCACACAGATGGCTCTCTGTACACGGTGCTCATTACCCTCTGCTTAAAGCCTCCCAGCGTCAGCTCAAGTCCTACAGCCCTCCCTTGTGAAGACTTCCTTGACTCCTCCCAGCTGAGTATGATCTGCCCGTTGCCCCACACCTGCCTGTTGGTCTGGGAAGGTACGTGGGTCATCTAGGAAGAGCCGTGTTAGCCATGGCAGGAGAGTAATCCTTTGCTAGAAGAGAGGTTGGAGGTCAGGTGGGAGAAGCAGGGCTGAACATCAGGACTGAGGAGGCACTCAGCCCATGAACAGGAAAACCAGTGCGGTTCCCATGCTGCCCAAATCAGGAACAGATGAGGAATCTTCACGCAGCAAGCCAACAGCTCTGGACAGCCACCTGAAGTGTGGGCACTGTTGACCTGTTTTATGTAGAGCTGGCTAATCATTTGTGGTATGGGCCTGCCTGGCTAAAGGGGCAGGGAAGGTTCTGCCACTCGCCATACTCTTTTTTATATTAAGAAGGTTTGGGCTAGACTTCACCTTAAACCACTGGATTGTGTGCCTCCCCAGGGCAGGGACAAGGTCTGGTTTCCCACATGTCTTATCCTCTTCTCCAGCACAGTGAAAGTTGGGGAAAGCTGCTTTTTACTGACTTTTCAGCAAACCTGAAGTAGACAATCCAGAGTCTTATTTTCATACTCCCATTGGCTATATCAGAGGAAGGCTGGGTCCCTTGTTCTTCCCATTGTCCTCTCCTCCTTTCTCCCTGTGTGGCAACTGTTTCCTTCCTCCCCCAAGGCACTTAAACCTTGTTAGCAAGTTCAGGTCTCGCTCTTCAGGAGTGGAAGCCCAGTCCTGAGGCCCCTGTCCCACCTGTCAGCAGCATGAGCAGGTGGCCCTGCTTCTGGGCTTAGCCCAAACCCAAGCCTGGCTTCTGGACTCAGGATCCACTCACCCGAAACCTAGGGCACAGGGCAGTCTGAAGGCACATCTGTCCAACCTCGAGCTGAGCCATGTGAGGAGCTGTCAGGGCTGGCAGAAGTGAGGCCTCCTGTTCTCCCAGTGGAGATCACATTTCCTTTCGAACAAGCTTGGGTGAAAGACTATACCCCTACCCACTTCCCTTCTCCCGGCAGGGAGCTGGGCCTTTGCTGAGTGCTTTTTCTGTTGGTTTTTTTAAAATTTATTTTATTTTTGGCTGCGTTGGGTCTTTGTTGCTGCGCGCAGGCTTTACTCTGGTTGCAGCGAGTGGGGCTACTCTTTGTTGCGGTGCGCTGGCTTCTCGTTGCGATGGCGTCTCTTGTTGCGGAGCACAGGCTGTAGACGCGCGGGCTTCAGTAGTTGTGGCTCGCGGGCTCTAGAACGCAGGCTCAGTAGTTGTGGCGCACAGGCTTAGTTGCTCTGCGGCATGTGGGATCTTCCCGGACCAGGGCTTGAACCCATGTCCCCTGCATTGGCAGGCAGATTCTTAACCACTGTGCCACCAGGAAAGCCCTCTGCTGAGTGCTTAACTCAGTTGTTTCCATCCGCCCAAGCGCTTTTTAAAAGAAGGAAGTCTGATGGTGTCAATCTTGGACTGCAGACTGCCTACCCTTTCTCTCCAGGATTCATTTGTTCATTTGACAAAATTTTACTGAGCACCTGTCATATGCTGGGTTGTATACTTGGCACAGGGGACATCTGACCACTCATGATTCCTGCCCTCAGTGAAGGAGTCTGGGGAAGACTGTGGTAACACAGTGTGATCAGTGCTGAGACAGGAGGCCAGGATATACCACTAATCAACCTGGGGGACCAGAGAAGATGTCCTAGAGGAAATGACACCTCTCAGACATTTCCTAGTGAAAAAGATTAGAGTCTTAAAATATCAGGAGGGCTTAGCAAATAGAAGGAGAAGGCGTTCCAGGCAAAGGGAACAGTGTAAGCGATAGCACTGAGACAAGAAACAGCCTAGAGTGTGTGGTGAGGAGGGGAAATTATATACTGTTTGGTGTTGCTGGATCACAGCCTGAGGCCAGGAGAGACTGGAGATAGGAAGGGACCTGGTCATGGAGGGCATTGTCCATTTGTCCCTCAGTCACTCATCTGTCCAGCCTGTCCATTGTGCCTAGCCCTGAGCTGAATTTGTGTTGGTGGCAACAAAATGAGGAAGGGGAAGCAGTCCTCGCTCTGGAGGAGCTCATTGACCCTCTTCTCAGGTGAAGAGGGAGCACATTAAGTCAAAAATCGAGAACCAGCAAAACAAGGCACAAGTTGCCTAACTTCTATAAGACTAAGTAACATGGAAATGATAGTACCTATAACTTACAGAGTTGTTGAGTGTTCATTATTAATAATAGAATTATTACTTAGTTCAACCAATATATATGACTGCTTATTAGGAACTAGGCGTTGGACTGAGTGCTGGAGGTACAGTGGTGAGCAAGATTGGCACAGTTCCTGCCCTCTTGGTACTTACAGTCTAACCGGGAGCCAGGTGACTAATTATGCAATTATAATTATGTACTTCAAAGTGATGAACAGTTTGTCTCTTCAACAAATGGTGCTGGGACAACTGGATATCCACATGCAAAACAATGCAGTTGGAGCCGTACCTCACCTATACACAAAAATTAACTCAAAATGGATCATAGACCTAAATGTAAGAGCTAAAACTATAAAACTCTTAGAAGAAAACATAGGATTAAATCTTTGTGACTGTGGGCTAGGCAAAGCCTCCTTAGATATGGCACCAAAAGCATAGGAAACCAATAAATTGGACTTCATGGAAATTAAAAACATTTGTGTTCAAAGGACACTTTTAAGAAGGTGAAAAGACTCTCCCACAGAAAAGGAGAAAATATTTGTAAATTATATGAGATTTGCATCCAGAATATGTAAGGAACTCTTACAACTCAAGAATAAAAAAGTTAACCCAATTTAAAAATGGACAAAGGATCTGAATAGACATTTTTCTGAAAAAGATTTTCAAATGACCGATAAGCATGTGAAAAGATGCCAAACATCATTAGCATTAGGGTGATGCTAATCAAAGCCACAATGAGATACTGCTTCTCACCCATTAGGGTGACTGTAATCAGAAAGACATAATAGCAAGTGTTGGTAAGAATGTGGAGAAATTGGAATCCTCATATATTACTGGTGGAAATGTGAAATGGTGTAACTGCTTTGGAAAACAGTTGGCAATTCTTCAAAGTATTAAAGATAGAGTTACCTTATGATCCAGCAAGTCTACTCCTAGGTATATACTGCAGAGAAATGAAAACATGTATATTAATGTACTTGTACATGAACGTTCACAGCAGCATTATTCATAGTAGCCTAAAGAGGGAAACAACTCCAAAGTCTATTAACTGATCAATGGATAAATAAAAATATGGTATAGCCATACAGTGGAATATTATTTATCAGTACAAAGAAATGAAGTACTGCTAGGTATATGCTACAACATGAATGAACCTTGGAAGCATTATGCTAAGTGAAAGAAGCCAGACACAAAAGACCACATATTATATGATTCAATTTACATAAAATGTCCAGAACAGACAAATCCATAGAGACAAAGTAGATTGGTGATTGCCAAGGACTGGAGAAGCTGGGGTTGGGAGGGCATAGGGGGTGACTGCTAGTGGGTCCAGAGTTTCTTTCTGGGCTAATGAAAATGTTCTGAGGTTAGTAGTCAAGATCACACAACTCTGAATCTACTAAGAACAATTGAGTTGTGTACTTTTAATGGATGGATTTTATGGTATGTGAATTATATCTTTTTTATTTCTCCTTTTTTTTTTTTAGAGGAGAGTTTTTATTGTTGTTGTTGTTGTTTTGTTTTGTTTTGTTGCGGTACGCAGGCCTTTCACTGTTGTGGCCTCTCCCGTTGTGGAGCACAGGCTCCGGACGCACAGGCTCAGCCGCCATAGCTCACAGGCCCAGGCGCTCTGCGGCACGTGGGATACTCCCGGACTGGGGCACGAAGCCGTGTCCCCTGCGTTGGCAGGCGGACTCTCAACCACTGCGCCACCAGGGAAGCCCTAGAGGAGAATTTTTAAAATATTTATTTAATTTATTTTTTGGCTGTGCCTCACGGCATGTGGGATCTTAGATCCCCAACCCGGGATTGAACCTGTGCCCCCTGCAGTGGAAGCACGGAATCCTAACCACTGGACTGCCAGGGAAGTCCTGTGGATTATATCTTAATAAAACTCTTTAAAAAATGAAGTACAAGACACTTGGGAATCTAACCTTGAGTATAGGAGGAGTTAGGGGTGGGGCTATGTGGTCAGTAAGGCAAAGCATCTGAGTGAGATTGAAGTGAACTCTGAAGGATGAAGAGAAAACTAGAACATTGTGTTAGAAGGGCAGTAGGTAGAAGGCCTTGAGTCAAGCAAAGATGTGAAGGAATTAGAGAAGGCCAGTATGACTGGACTCTAGAGAGTAAGTGGGAGAGGGTGTGAAATAAAGTTGGAAAGTTAAGCAAGGACCATATCACACTGGATCTGTTGGCCAAGTTAATGATTTTTATTTTTACTAAGAACAGTGGGCAGCCATTGAAGAATTTTAAGGTGTGTGCATGTGAGAGAAAAAGACACATACATGGTGACATGATCTAGATCTGTAATTTTAAAAGATCACTCTGGCTGCTCTGTGGAGAATAGATTGATAGAACTGTGGTGGATGGAGAAGACCGGTTGAAAGTGACTGGAGTAGTCCAGACCAGAGAGGATGATGGCAGGTGGTGACTTGAAGTAAGATGTTAGTAGCAGAGATGGAGGAGGTAAGCTAGACAGGACTTGGTGTTGTGTAGAACAGTGTCAGTACCTGGTATGTAGTAGGTACTCAATATGTGAATCTTGAATGAATGAATGAATAGAATTAGATATGGTTGATTAAGGAGAAGAAGGTGTTAAGAATGAATTTCTGTTTTCTGGCTTGATCAGCTGTGGAGATGCTGTTACCATTCGCTGAGATGAAGATCCTAGAGGAGGACTGGTTGGAAGAAAATGATGAGTTCAGTTTTGAACATGCTGAGTTTAACGTTTCAGTGAGATATTCAAGTGGAGAGGTCAACTAGGCAGTTGAATGGGTCTTTCTGACTCTTCCCGCTATATATAGCATGCTGCCTCAATGATCGGTTTACAGATTGTTTTGACATCTTGTTTTGATTTCTGGTTTGATGGTTTTAGGCAATAAAGTACTTCATACCAGTTAAAAGTTTTTTACTAGATACCTTTGGGAAAAAGTCTGGTTTGATTTGCAACACAGGAAAGAAGAAAGGGTTGGGTTTTGTTGAAGGCTAAACACATTTATTCTAGCTCTGCATTGATGGCTTGGTTTGGTTCTTGTCCCCAGATGCCCCAGCTTGGGGCTTGAGGCGCTTGCTGTCCATGTGCCAGGATTAAGGTGTCCAGAATGTGCTTAGCTACAGTATAGGTAAATGTTCTGCATATTGATCCAGGGATTTTATCTAATTAACAAAAACCCTGGCTGGTAAATACATTTGGCTGTCTCGGGGCCTCAGGGAGGCTGTCTGTCTATTGATTGTTGTATCATTTTGGCTTGATGGGAAGATATTAATGATGGCATCAGAGCAACCAAAACATCTGACTCTCTTAACTAGTAAATATGTAAATGTTCCTGTGGCTTGCAGTAGGTTGAAACAAAAGCTTTATCCTAGGCCAAAGGTCAAGGCCCAACTGGCATCACTCTTGTAATTTGATGCTTTTTGAGAGCATTTTTTGAATGCTAGGGTATAACCCACACAGGTTTTTTGAATTCTGGGATGTTGGAAGGCAGCAGAAAGAATACAAGGTTTTTAGGATTAGAAGACCTGGGTTCCCATAATTCAAAAAGAGTCATGTACCACAATGTTCATTGCAGCACTATTTACAGTAGCCAGGACATGGAAGCAACCTAAGTGTCCATCGACAGATGAATGGGTAAAGAAGATGTGGCACATATATACAATGGAATATTACTCAGCCACAAAAAGAAACGAAATTGAGTTATTTGCAGTGAGGTGGATGGACCTAGAGTCTGTCATACAGAGTGAAGTCAGAAAGAGAAAAATACCGTATGCTAACACATATATATGGAATCTAAGAAGGGAAAAAAAAAAAGGTTCTGAAGAACCTAGGGGCAGGACAGGAATAAAGACGCAGATGTAGAGAATGGACTTGAGGATACAGGGAGGGGGAAGGGTAAGCTGGGACAAAGTGAGAGAGTGGCAGGCATATATATACACTACCAAATATAAAATAGATAGCTAGTGGGAAGCAGCCACATAGCATAGGGAGATCACCTCTGTGCTTTGTGACCACCTAGAGGGGTGGCATAGGGAGGGTGGGAGGGAGACGCAAGAGGGAGGGGATATGGGGATATATGTATACGTATAGCTGATTCACTTTGTTATGCAGCAGAAACTAACACAACATTGTAAAGCAATTATACTCCAATAAAGATGTTAAAAAAAAATAACAGCTAGCAGTAATTGAATACTTGTAGTGTGCCAGGCACAATTCTAAGCTCTTTAAGTATATGCTTATAACAATCCCAAGAGATAGATATCATTACCTCCACTTTATAGATAAGGAAACAAGGACAGAGAGTCAGGAAGAAGGCCAGCCAAGACAGGATTTAAACCTAGACCGTTCTAGTTGCTGTATTACCCTGGAATTACTAAGTTCATTATTATTCAGGAGACAGAATGAGTCACTGATAGAAAAGTTACTAAAGTTTGACTGAAGTTATTAAAGTTTACCACTGAATTTGTCACTAAATAGCTGGCTTGGATTTTAGAGAGAAGAGCAGTATGTATTTAAAATATATTACAAACCTCATCTGTTAACATCGTCACATAACTTTAAAGATGATATTTTTTATTTAAAATAATACTTTCAGAAATTAATTCTCAGTGGTTCTCTTATATAAATAATTGGCCTTAAAGTGAAGATTATTAAATAAAGAAAACAAGACCTGGGTTGCACTTCTGTCACAGTAACTGTCTCTATGACCCTTAGTAGGTAATAGACCCTCCCTTTTTGAATCTTAGTTTCCAGATCTTGTTAATGGGCTTCCCACTGAGAACTCTGAAATATAATTCTCACGGTTAAGCTCTACAGAAAAAACTGAGCCCTTTGGGGAGGGTCCAAATCACACACTAAAACACCAGGGCTTGCTCAAGTGGGCCTTCACCAAACAAGCAATTTTGCAGAGTGGTCCAGGGCCTGGCACCTTTTCTGAGGTGTGGACTTACTGAGTCTCTGGTTGCTTGCTCCCTGGTGATGGAAAGCAACTGGGGAAGATTGGGTTAGCAGCTTTTTATGAACTTCAAGAGTAGGTGAGTTGTGGAAACAGCCAGTCAGCTGCTGAGAACCCCAGCAGAGCCAGGTGGTTGGCCAAGCCGAGGAGCAGAGAACAGCCAGGGCTTACTGGGGTGGCTTGGGGGAAGGAGGGATGCCCCTGAAGGGGAGCCCAGCCCTGGGATTGAGCCTCTAGTGCTGGCCCCACTGGTCCTTGGCTGTATGGCCTTGAGCTGGTAGTCCCTTAACTTCCTCAGTGACTTTGACTGTAAGATAACTTCACAGGCCACCCTCCCAGGATCTCGTGAGAGTTCCAGGCAGGTGAACTCTTGTGGTCTAGAAAATTACCCATCCTTTGGTTCATCAGTGTCACGTCTTCAGGGAAGCCTTCCCTAGCCCTCCAGGTAGCACTTATCACCCTCTTTTGGGATGGGTCATCTGTTTCCTTCTTCCTCTCTCTCTCTCTCTGTCTCTCTCTGTCTCTCTCTCTCTCTCTCCCTCTCTCTCTCTCTCTCTCTCTCTGTGTGTGTGTCTCTCTCACAGTACTGTGAGTTTTGGA
Source organism: Monodon monoceros (assembly GCF_005190385.1). NCBI lineage: Eukaryota > Metazoa > Chordata > Mammalia > Artiodactyla > Monodontidae > Monodon > Monodon monoceros. The sequence goes on from NW_021703784.1 coordinate 57,765,573, forward strand.
GGTGGGAGACCATTGCTGTGTCGTTCATCTCTGTTCATGTAAACAGTTAACAAATACTTATTGAGAATTGTAGAAGTGTTTGGTGAATGGTAAGAGTTAGGCAGACGTTAACAGTTACTTACAGTCATAATAAACCTGTAAATGGAGGAACTGACATCCCCTAGGAAAAAAATAAAAATGGTGAATTAGTTCAGTCATTTATTCATTCAACAAATAGTGCCTACTGTGTGCTGGCACTGTGCTAGGCCCTGATGGATCAGTGGTAAGCCAAAAATGTACAGACCTCACCTCATGAAACTTAAAGCCTAGTCAGACGTTAATCATGCAAATATGAAATTACAACTGTGACAAATGCTGCAAAGGAATGGTATGGAGAATCCTGAGTGCCTCTGAGAGATTTACTCTGGTCAGGGAAAGCTTCCCAGAGGAAGCTTGAGTCCGAGGTGAAGGAGAGGAAGAATTAACCTAGGTGAAGAAGGATAAAAAGAGCTTTCCTGGCAGAAGGAACTTTTGTTTATAGAGGCCCCGTGGCAGGAGGAACAACAGCAGGTGTGAAGGACTGAAAAAGGCTGATGGGACTGCAGCTCAGAGGGGGGTGCCAGGAGCTTAGAGAATAAGCAGGTCTTGCAAGACATTGGAGACTGTCTATAGTAAGGAGCTTTGTCTTATTCTAACAGCAGTGACAGCTGAGTTGGGGGCGGGGCAGGGGTGGTTGAGAGGGGATTGATGTGCTCAGCTGCTCAGCAACCATTCTTTTTTTTTTTAATTCCTAGGTATTTTATTCTTTTTGTTGCAATGGTGAATGGGATTGTTTCCTTAATTTCTCTTTCTGATCTTTCGTTGTTAGTGTATAGGAATGCACGAGATTTCTGTGCATTAATTTTGTGTCCTGCAACTTCACCAAATTCAATGATTAGCTCTAGTAGTTTTCTGGTGGCATCTTTAGGATTCTCTATGTATAGTATCATGTCATCTGCAAACAGTGACAGTTTTACTTCTTTTCCAATTTGTATTCCTTTTATTTCTTTTTCTTCTCCGACTGCCGTGGCTAGGACTTCCAAAACTGTGTTGAGTAATAGTGGTGAGAGTGGACATCCTTGTCTTGTTCCTGATCTTAGAGGAAATGCTTTCAGTTTTTCACCATTGAGAATGATGTTTGCTGTGCGTTTGTCATATATGGCCTTTATTATGTTGAGGTAGGTTCCCTCTATGCCCACTTTCTGGAGAGTTTTTATCATAAATGGGTGTTGAATTTTGTCAAAAGCTTTTTCTGCATCTATTGAGATGATCATATGGTTTTTCTTCTTCAATTTGTTAACATGGTGTATCACATTGATTGATTTGCGTATACTGAAGAATCCTTGCATCCCTGGGATAAATCCCACTGGATCGTGGTGTATGATCCTTTTAATGTGTTGTTGGATTCTGTTCGCTAGGATTTTGTTGAGGATTTTTGCATCTATATTCATCAGGGATATTGGTCTGTAATTTTCTTTTTTTGTGGTAATGTTTGTCTGGTTTGGCATCAGGGTGATGGTGGCCTCATAGAATGAGTTCGGGAGAGTTCCTTCCTCTGCAAATTTTTGGAAGAGTTTGAGAAGGATGGGTGTTAGCTCTTCTCTAAATGTTTGATAGAATTCACCTGCGAAGCCATCTGGTCCTGGACTTTTGTTTGTTGGAAGATTTTTAATCATTTTCAATTTCATTACTTGTGATTGGTCTGTTCATATTTTCTATTTCTTCCTGGTTCAGTCTTGGAGGGTTATACCTTTCTAAGAATTTGTCCATTTCTTCCAGGTTGTCCATTTTATTGGCATAAAGTTGCTTGTAGTAGTCTCTTATGATGCTTTGTATTTCTGCGGTGTCCGTTGTAACTTCTCCTTTTTCTAATTTTATTGGTTTGAGTCCTCTCCTTCTTTTTCTTGATGAGTCTGGCTAAAGGTTTATCAATTTTGTTTATCTTCTCAAAGAACCAGCTTTTAGTTTTATTGATCTTTGCTGTTGTTTTCTTTGTTTCTATTTCATTTATTTCTGCTCTGATCTTTATGATTTCTTTCCTTCTACTAACTTTGGGTTTTGTTTGTTCTTCTTTCTCTAGTTCCATTAGGTGTAAGGTTAGATTGTTTATTTGAGATTTTTCTTGTTTCTTGAGGTAGGATTGTATAGCTATAAACTTCCCTCTTACAACTGCTTTTGCTGCATCCCATAGGTTTTTGGGTCGTCATGTTTTTTTTGTCATTTGTCTCTAGGTATTTTTTTATTTCCTCTTTGATTTCTTCAGTGATCTCTTGGTTATTTAGTAACATTTTTTAGCCTCCATGTGTTTGTGTTTTTTACGTTTTTTTTCCCTGTAATTTCTAATCTCATAGTGTTGTGGTCGGAAAAGATGCTTACTATGATTTCAAGTTTCTTAAGTTTACCGAGGCTTGATTTGTGACCCAAGATATGATCTGTCCTGGAGAATGTTCCGTGTGCACTTGAGAAGAAAGTGTAATCTGCTGGTTTTGGATGGAATGTCCTATAAATATCAATTAAATCTGTCTCATCTATTGTGTCATTTAAAGCTTGTGTTTCCTTATTAATTTTCTGTTTGGATGATCTGTCCATTGGTGTGAGTGAGGTGTTAAAGTCCCCCACTATTATTGTGTTACTGTCGATTTCCTCTTTTATAGCTGTTAGCATTTGTCTTATGTATTGAGGTGCTCCTTTGTTGGGTGCATATATATTTATAATTGTTATATCTTCTTCCTGGATTGATCCCTTGATCATTATGTAGTGTCCTTCCTTGTCTCTTGTAATAGTCTTTATTTTAAAGTCTATTATATCTGATATGAGTATCGCTACTCCAGCTTTCTCTTGATTTCCACTTGCATGGAATACCTTTTTCCTTCCCCTAACTTTCAGTCTGTATGTGTCCCTAGGTCTGAAGTGGGTCTCTGGTACACAGCATATTTATGGGTCTTGTTTTTGTATCCATTCAGCGAGCCTTTGTCTTTTGGTTGGAGCATTTAATCCATTCACATTTAAGGTAATTATCGATATGTATGTTCCTATTACCATTTTCTTAATTGTCTTGGGTTTGTTTTTGTAGGTACTTTTCTTCTCTTGTGTTTCCCACTTAGAGAAGTTCCTTTAGCATTTGTTGTAGAGCTGGTTTGGTGGTGCTGAATTCTCTTAGCTTTCGCTTATCTGTAAAGCTTTTGATTTCTCTGTCGAATCTGAATGAGATCTTTGCTGGGTAGAGTAATCTTGGTTGTAGGTTCTTCCCTTTCATCACTTTAAATATATCATGCCATTCCCTTCTGGCTTGTAGAGTTTCTGCTGAGAAATCAGTTGTTAACCTTATGGGAGTTCCCTTGTATATGATTTGTTGTTTTTCCCTTGTTGCTTTTAATAATTTTTCTTTGTCTTTAATTTTGTTCAGTTTGATAACTATGTGTCTCCATGTGTTTCTCCTTGGGTTTATCCTGCCTGGGACTTTCTGTGCTTCCTGGACTTGGGTGCCCATTTCCTTTCCCATGTTAGGGAAGTTTTTGACTATAATCTCTTCAAATATTTTCTTGGGTTCTTTCTCCCTCTCTTCTCCTTCGGGGACCCCTATAATGCGAATGTTGGTGTGTTTAATGTTGTCCCAGCAGTCTCTTAGGCTGTCTTCATTTCTTTTCATTCTTTTTTCTTTATTCTGTTCTGCAGCAGTGAATTCCACCATTCTGTCTTCCAGGTCACTTATCCATTCTTCTGCCTCAGTTATTCTGCTATTGATACTTTCTAGTGTATTTTTCTTTTCAGTTGTTGTATTGTTCATCTCTGTTTGTTCTTTAATTCTTCTAGGTGTTTGTTCTTTAATTCTTCTAGGTCTTTGTTAAACATTTCTTGCATCTTCTTGATCTTTGCCTCCATTCTTTTTCCGAGGTCCTGGATCATCTTCACTGCCATTATTCTGAATTGTTTTCCTGGAAGGTTGCCTATCTCCACTTCATTTAGTTGTTTTTCTGGGGTTTTATCTTGTTCCTTCATCTGGTATATAGTCCTCTGCCTTTTCATTTTGTCTGTCTTTCTGTCAATGCGGTTTTCATTCCACAGGCTGCAGGATTGTAGTTCTTCTTGCTTCTGCTGTCTGCCCTCTTCAGCAACCATTCTGATTGCTGAGAAACATTAGGAACCAATCTGAGTGCCTACCAGCTTGTGTGTGCCAGCATCTTCTTGGGCACTGATCTAGCCATGGAGGCAGTGAGACCACAAAACTGCTGTCCCCCAGGGCTCCCCAGCAGGGGCAGCTGTCAGGCTGTATCTCCCCACCACCACCACTGCTGTGGCCCAAGTGCTTCTTCTCCAAAGTCCCAGCTCAGTCATGGTCATAACACAGATCCTGTCAGCGTGACTGGAACCAGTTGGATTTTTTCCCGTGGAGTTTTCCTGGAAACTGAGGAACATAGAGAAATCTAAGAATATTAAAAATAGTCAAACTAATATGTTACTGGGCTTACCATACTCACTTTAGCAATTTTCCTCACAGTTCTGCTCTCTCTGTCCTGTTTGAAAAGCCTCCTCAGAAAATCTGACTTTCGAACTTTAAGGCTCTTCTACATCCTGCTTCCTTCCCTCTCCTCTCTTTGGAGCAGTGGTCCCAGGCCCAAAGTCCTCCTAAGGCCATAAGTGGTTCTCTTCTTGTGACTCTGTCAGTGGGTTTGCTGGAGAGGTTTTCATATCACTGGCAGGAATCCTGTCAGTAAGGAATTCAGAATCTGAGAAAACAAGGTTTGACTCCCAGCTGTCAGTCTGAGAAAACAAGGTTTGGATCCCAGCTGTGCCATTTGTTAGCTCTGTGACCTTGGGAAAGTAGCCTAACCTCTCTAGCCTTAGATTTTTCATCTGCAAAGTGGGATGATGATTGAACTACCTCACACCTTTGCTGTGAGTATTAAATGAGGAAATTAAATGAGAAAAACCAGCGAGTGCTGTGCCTGGCACATACCAGGTGCTCAGTACATAGTAGGTGTTGTTTTTGAGTGTTGTTAATTACACTGTTCGCCCCTGAACTAGCAAAATAAATTAAGATAATGGATAGGATTTTCTGGATAATCTATTTTTACCCTCTACATTTTTCTTAAGCTCCTAGTGTGCATTCAGAGACCCCAGCGAAAGAACACAAGGTAAATGGATATTAAGGTGGAGCAGAAAGACACCCAGCCTATCATGCTTAGTTTTACTACATTTTTTTAGAACCCATGTATATTCAGAGTTTTGTTTAATGTTTATAGCATATTACTTTCACAGCATACTTTTGTATATTTTTACATATATTCATTGTATATGTATATTATAAAGCACATAAAATAATAATATTTTAATAACATTATTAACTATTACTAATAGTGACCAATGTTTATTGAATGCCTTTTTAGAGATAGGCATTACGTGAGACTTAAATCACTAAATCCTTAAAACTGTGCAAGTAGTATAGCCCCATTTCATAGATGATGAAACAGAAATTTGGATTGTTTGAGTAATTTACCCAAAGTCACCCCCTTGGAAGTGACCCACCACTTCATTTTACAGATGAGGAGGCCATGAGGCCGGAAGCAGAATGGAGCTTGCCTGGGTCACAGTTTCCTCCCAGCACTTTTCCAGGCTCAGGGAGATATTTTGTAGCTCAATGGAGAACCATTTCAGTCTGCCTTACTGGGAGTCTATAAGGTTCCTGAAGATAAATGTCAAATCTAGATCCCTTATCTGTCCTGCCCTCAACTCTGCTCTTCATTGACAGGCCCCACCCCACCCCTGCATTCCTCCCAGCCAAGCTGGCTCCCCTCTGTCCCAAGAACCCCCATTCCAGTCAGAACTGGCTTCTCTAGCCCTAAACACACAGCTTACTTCTTCCTACCTGTGAGCCTTTGTAGCACTTCCAACTCTACCCCTGTTCTCCTCACACCCCTATCTAGATCCTGTTCGTGGTTCGTTGCCCACTTCAAGCCCTTCCTTTTCCAGAAAGCTCACCCTCCCTAATAATAATAGCTGCCATTTATTAGATACCCACTCTATGTGAGGCAGAGTACCAGATACTGTATATGTATTACCTTCATTCTTTGCTGCAGTATTGCAAAACAGATTGCGTTATTATCATTTTCCACTTGAAGCTCAGACAGATTTAGTGCTTACTACCCTACAGCTTGTAAGGAGTAGAGCTGTGATTTAAAGCGAGTCCCATGTGAATGCAAAGTATGTGCTTTTCTCACTGCAGTTCACTGCTAGTTCCAGCCCATGTTGATCTTTCTTACCAACATTTCCACAGCCTTAAAGTCTGAGCCAAATGGTATCATGTTTAGTTTTCACCTCATTGTCTTTCTCCTCAGTTGCTTCATGCGTGTGTCTCCTCACCCAGGCCATGCTGTCACAGCCAGGTAGATGGCACCTCCTCCTGCCTTCACCATAGCTAGTCACACAAGGCTGACTGGGCACTCAGAAAGCACACAGTACAGATAGAGTCTGGCCAGTTGATTGACTGGTTGAATAAAACCTTGTTTATTCTCCAGAGTCTACCCAGCAGGAGGGTACAGCAGCTGGGCAGGCTGACTGGTCTCCAGGATCCTCCATTCATGTGGATGGGAGGCCCAGGAAGGCTGCATAAGAATCCCTCTCTGAGGCTGAGCTGAGGCTTCCATCTCAATGCCCTTTTGTTTGGGAGGATAGCACCCAGGCCTCCCGGGAAGTCTGTGTATTTTTTGCAGATAGTGAGCAGGGACCGAATGTAAAGCACAAACAATTGGAGGAGGCCCCTGAAATTCCCAGGGCTTCAGAGTCCAGCAGGCAGAGCAGTATCCTTCCCAGGGCCAGCTGGGACTCAGGTACAGCCCCCGAATGGGTCTGTTAGGACCCAAGGCACTTTTGTCTCCAGCCTCACTTCCTCTCCAGTATTCATGTCTCCTCTTTAGGTTCTCTGATGGGCAACATCCAGCCCTCAGTTAGGCACCTCTAGGTATGAGGCACACTCTCCCTCCTGAATGATAAGCAGACTCTGATTGGTCAAACATTTACTCATTCATTTTATTTTTCCTTTTGAGATATAATTCGCATATCATAAAATTCACCCTTTTAAAGTATACAGTTCAGTGGTTTTTTAATATAGTTATAAGATTATGCAACCATCGCTGCTCTCTAATTCCAGAACATTTTCATCACCATTTCCCCCCAAAAAAACCCAGTCCCATTAGCAGTCACTCCCCATTCCCCCCTCTCCCAGACCCTGGCAACTGCTAATTGACATTCTGTCTCCATGGATTTCCCTATATGGGTATTTCATATAAATGGACTCATACAATATGTGGCACCTTGTCACTGGCTTCTTTCACTTAATATGTTTTCAGGGTTCATCTCTGTTGTAGCATGTATCAGTACTTTGTTCCTTTTAATGACTGAATAATATTCCATGTATAGATATACTACATTTTATTTATACATTCATCAGTTGATGGACATTTGTGTTTTCACTTTTTGACTATTATGAATAACACTACTATGAACATTTGTGTACAGGTTTCGTGTGAACGTATGTTTTTATATCTATACCTAGGAGTGGAACTGCCAGGTCATATGGTAACTCTATGTTTAACATTTTGAGAAACTGTCAGACTAGTTTCCAAAGTAACTACACCATTTTAACATTCTCACCAGCAATATAGAATATGAGGGTTCTGATTTCTCCACATCTTTGCCAACATTCGTTGTCATTTTTATTAGAGCCATCTTTAGTATGTGTGTAGTGATATCTAATTGTGGTTTTGGTTTGCATTTCCTTGATAGCATCTTTTAATAAGTTTTTTGGCCATTTGTGCATTTTCTTTGCCATTTATTCACTCTTAAGGCCCATCATGAGCAGTATGCCCCATTTGGCATTGAGGAGGACCATAAAGATGTATCCTCATGACCTTTGCCTTTCAAAGAACTTTCAGTCTGGTAAGAGAATTGTAATTAGTACATACGAAAAGTTAAGGCTCCATAGACAAGGGGGCATTTAGTCTGGGCCTGGAGATGGGTAGTATTTGGATACAAGGAGCTCAGTGGAAAGACATTCTGGGCAGTTGGAATAATGTAAGCTTAAGCACTTTGTAATTAGAAAAGTATTATATTTTATGTCGTGGTGAATTCTGACGTAATACTGTGAAAGCACCTGGCATAGCACTTGACACATGGTGGGCTGCTGTTATGTAGTTAGCGCTCTCTACTGCTCCCCTCTTTGGTCCCTGCTCTGTCTTCTAGGACTACACAGCTCCCTTTTCCTGTTCCAGACTTTTAAATATTAAGAGCCAGAACTCCAAGCCAAATAACCCTTGGTTCTCTAAATTGTGATTTCAAGTCTTCTCCTCATCCTAGTCATTTTCTAATGAAGTGGCCACAAAGTTTTTGGTGCCCCTTCTGAATTCCAGTGTGGCATGACCATTATTAGGAGGAGCAGGGCAGTGATCCCCTTTTTAGAGATTTTAAGACTCTATTAACATGGCCTGAGCTTGCATTAGCTTTCTTGGCAGCTGCATTATACTCCTAGAGTCTGTTAAGCTTGCAGTCAGCCCAGTCTACAGAAAACTAGGGCTTCCTGTACTTCTTTTTTTTTTTCTAAATATATTGGAGTATAATTGCTTTACAGTGGTGTGTTAGTTTCTGCTGTATAACAAAGTGAATCAGCTGTACATATACATGTATTCCCATTTCTCCTCCCTCTTGCATCTCCCTCCCACCCTCCCTATCCCACCCCTCTAGGTGGTCACAAAGCACTGAGCTGATCTCCCTGTGCCATGCAGCTGCTTCCCACTAGCTATCTATTTTACATTTGGTAGTGTATATATGTCCATGCCACTCTCACTTCGTCCCAGCTTACCCTTCCCCCTCCCCGTGTCCTCAAGTCCATTCTCTACATCTGCATCTTTATCGCTGTCCTTCCCCTAGGTTCTTCAGAACCTTTTTTTTTTTTATAGATTCCATATATATGTGTTAGCATATGGTATTTGTTTTTCTCTTTCTGCCTTACTTCACTCTGTATGACAGTCTCTAGGTCCATCCACCTCACTGCAAATAACTCAATTTCGTTTCTTTTTGTGGCTGAGTAATATTCCATTGTATATATGTGCCACATCCTCTTTATCCATTCACCTGTCGATGGAAACTTAGGTTGCTTCCATGTCCTGGCTATCGTAAATAGTGCAGCAATGAACATTGGGGTGCATGTGTCTTTTTGAATTATGGTTTTCTCAGGGTATATCCCCAGCAGTGGGATTGCCAGGTCATATGGTAGTTCTGTTTTTAGTTTTTTAAGGAACCTCCATACTGTTCTCTGTAGCGGCTGTATCCATTTACATTCCCACCAACAGTGCAGGAGGGTTCGCTCTTCTCCACACCCTCTCCAGCATTTATTGTTTGTAGATTTTTTGATGATGGGCATTCTGACCAGTGTGAGGGGATACCTCATTGTAGTTTTGATTTGCATTTCTCTAATGATTAGTGATGTTGGGGCTTCCTGTACTTCTATAACCTACCAATTAGATTTGTTTGCCAAGCTTGTTTTAACCAAGACCACTTTAAAGTATTGTATTGCCATGCAGCTGTGAAAGTGGTGGTGGTAGTATGGAGACTACCACGAAGAAGAAGGGATGGATCTGGCCTTTCTCATCTTCGGTCTAAGAGAAGGGGTCTCTTCCAGGGGAGAAGGTTCTAGACAGCAGAACTAATCAGAGTATCTCTATCCCTCAGATAACCTCCTTTTCACTTAAGGCTTTTCCTACTTTATCATTTTCTGTCAATTGGTTAGTCCCATCAGATGCTTGTGCTGGCCCCAGGCTAAATGTGGGAAAAAAGGGAAGAAGATGGGATATGTGCCCTGGAAGGCAGTGTGGTTCAGTAGAGAGAGCATGGGGTCCAGTCCCAAGCTGCCACTTAACTGACCATGTGATCTTAAGCAAGTCAGTTACCCTCTCTCTATATGACTCAGGCTCTTCCTCTAATCACAGGACCAGTTAAGATTATAAATGTCAAGTGCCTGATGCATAGTAGGCTGCTCAAGAAACATGAGCTCTTTTGAACTCCACCATTCAAGAGCTTTGCAAGACCGGAAGAGCCAAGCATGCAGTGTGCTCACTGACCCTGTACAAACAGCTCTCAGAACACCTGTGATCCTTTAAGCACTTATTTGTGTACTTACTTGTTCCATTTCCCCACCCCCAGTTCAGACTGCGAGCTCCTTGTGGGCAGGATCCGTGTCTGATTCATCTGTACCCTCAGTGCCCAGCACAGAGCCTGGTTGGAGAAGGGGCTACTTAAGTTTTGTTACTGGGACAAACCTGAATTAATGAAGTCCAGATTTTGTCCCTCCCCATCTAGAGGGCCAGGTACTGTGGTTGGGTTTGCACAGTCCATTCTTTACTGAAAATCTCATAGGGTTCTGGAGCTTAGCAGTAGTGGCTCAAGTGCCAACCCAATTTAAGAAATTTGAGCCACTTCTGTGTCTCGTTGCCATAGTACGACAAGCTTCCTATCAACCAGCCAACTGCCCAGCTGCCCTACTGCCCTCTGTGGCAGCCTAGAGGCCTGCCGTGGTGCCAGTAGGTGGCACTCACGGCCCTTTCCCACACTTCACTGCCTAGACGGACTTTGCCTTCTTGTCACCAAGGCAGCTGCTGAGTGGGACATAGCTTAGAGCCCAGAGGTACCCAGATGAGAGTGAGGTACCCAGATGAGAGTGCCCTGGACCGCCCCCTCCCCTTTCTGGCCTTGTTGGTTTTTCTGTTTTATTGAGTCCCAGCCATGGCACACACTGCTTGAGGAAGTACAGATGTTTCCCATAGATGATCCCAGGAATTCATTAAGGGAATCTGTGCTTCTGCCCATCCTTTGTGGCACAGCTCATGCCTCTGCCTCCAAGAAGTCATCCCTGTGGCTCTTGCTCTGCCCTACACTCACATGGTGCCTTGCTTGTATTTTAGCTGTTTGCCAGGTGTGTAGCTATCCAGTGAACACCTTGAAAACAAGAACACTGCATAATTCATCAAACTGCCCTCAGTATCCTGCTCAGAGTCCTATAATAACCAGTTTCATGAAAAGTTTGTGGAATGAATAGTTGAATAATAGGACGTGGTTCCTCAAAAAAATTATTATCCAAATTGAAGGACAATCTACAAACTAGCCTGACTCTGCAGAAATGTCTATATCATGAATATATATCAAAGAAAAGTTGAGGAACTGTTCTAGATGAAAGGAAACTGAAGGCACATGCAATGCTTGATTCCAGTTTTTTTTTTTAAATAAATTTATTTATTTATTTATGGCTGCATTGGGTCTTCATTGCTGCGCGCAGGCTTTCTCTAGTTGTGGTGAGTGGAGGCTACTCTTCGTTGTGGTGCGCGGGCTGCTCATTGCGGTGGCTTCTCTTATTGTGGAGCGCGGGCTCTAGACACATGGGCTTCAGTAGTTGTGGAGCGTGGGCTTCAGTAGTGGTGGCTTGTGGGCTCTAGAGCTCAGGCTCAGTAGTTGTGGCACACGGGCTTAGTTGCTCCACGGCATGTGGGATCTTCCCAGACCAGGGATCGAACCTGTGTCCCCTGGATTGGCAGGCAGATTCTTAATCACTGCGCCACCAGAGAAGTCCCTGATTCGAGTTTTGATCCTGGATTATAGCTGGATCTGGGGCAGAGAGGGGATTGCTATAAAGGATATTATTTGGATAATTGAAGAAATTTGAGCATGGGATATATATTAGATAAAAATATTTTATCAACGCTAAGTGTTCTGAATTCAATCATTATTGGTTAGTGGTTATGTAAGAGAGTGTCCTTATACTAGGAAATACGTGCTGAAGTATTTGGGAATAAAGGGGTATAATGTCTGAAACTAACTCTCACATGGTCTAGGAAAAAAGAAAGAAAAGGAGTGGTAAGGCACATGAGGCAAAATGTAATGAGAATCCAAGTAAAGGATATACCTGAGTTTTGTGCGTTTGTGCTATTTTTTAACTACTCTGTAAGTTTGAAATCATTTCAAAATAAAAATAAAAATAATAATAATCTATGCACTTTAATGTGTGCCAAGTTCCTCCTAGAAACTGTAAGAAAGATGGGACAAAGAATGGTCCCATCTTTGGCTTTTATTCTGTTTAATCCAGCAGTATTCAGCAAAGTTCTGATACAGCTCCTCCACTGTATGCCTTTTTTTTTTAAATAATAAATTTATTTATTTATTTTTTGCTGCGTTAGGTATTCGTTGCTGCGGTGCGGGCTTTCTCTAGTTGCAGCGAGCGGGGGCTACTCTTGGTTGTGGTGCGCAGGCTTCTCACTGCGGTGGCTTCTCTTGTTGTGGAGCACGGGCTCTAGGCATGCAGGCTTCAGTAGTTGTGGCACTCAGGCTCAGTAGTTGTGGCTCGCGGGCTCTAGAGTGCAGGCTCAGTAGTTGTGGCGCACAGGCTTAGTTGCTCCGTGGCATGTGGGATCTTCCCAGACCAGGGCTTGAACCTGTGTCCCCAGCATTGATAGGCAGATTCTTAACCACTGTGCCACTAGGGAAGTCCCCTCTGCTGTATGCTTTTGAACACATAAAACAATGGTAATGATGATAACTAACACTTGGAAGTGCTTACGCATACATTATTTCCTTTGGTCATCTCAGCACCCTTGTTAGGTAGGTCTAGCAGACTGATAAAGTAGGATGGCTGAGGTTCAGAGAGGTAAACATGACCTGCCCAAAGTCACACAGCCTGGAAGAGACAGGTGCAGGCTTATATCCGCATCAGTCTGTTCCAAGGCTGGTGCTTTCTGAGCCTCCATATCTGTATGTATAAAAGGAAGGATTGGACAGATTGATCTCAGTGGGTCCTTCTTTACATCTGGAAATTTTAAAACTTTATACAATAGGAGGTAACTGGTTATGAAGCATGCAGGCATATTACACAGCACACCTCATTTGTTGTTGGTGCTGCCTAAGTGCCAGTCCTCCTCCCTCACTGCCCACCCACTGCCCTTTGGAGTAGTCCAGATATGGCCGTGCTGAGATGGGCTACCTCACTGGGAATGAGAGCATCTGGAGAGATTCCTAGGGGCAGGGCCCTGAGCCAGCCCTTGAATGAGAGTGCTCAGTCCAAGCAGTGAAAGCAAAAGATGCCAGGGAGGCCTCATGTCTGTGGAGTTGGAGCACCTGGACCTGCCTGAAGTCAGCTGGCCGAGGCTGGGGTCTGAGAGCAGCATTTCCTCCCTTGCCCCACCCTTCCCAGCCCAGACCCACCGGGTAGATAAGGCACAGATGGAGGCAGTGTGTGGATTCTAGCCCCAGGCGCCTTGCCTCTGCTCAAACAGCAGGGCCTGGTGCTGTTATTACTGTAAACAGGACCTTCTGCGAGGCTCCAGCCAGGGCCCTGTTGCCCAGATAGCAATTATGATTGAGTCTGCATGGCTCACTGCTTCCAGGCCTCTGATGCAGGTGGGACAGGGCTCCCACCCTTCAGCCCCCTCCCCAGCTGCAGCTGAGGGCAGTTCATGTGAAGGGTCCGGAAATCAGTTGGAACAATGCACGATTGAAGTTCAGTGGCCGCTTTATATTGATTGGTCATAAAGAAGAAGGAAGAAAAACCAAGTGTTACCTCCCTCCCCTGAGTGGAAGAGCTGTAAGCCATAATAACTCAAAACTGTCCTGTATCCCTGTCTGGGACTCCCTCCCTCCTATAAACAGCAAGCCTGAGGAGTTGACTTTTCTTTGGAAGTCATGCTGGTGCCCGTGTCTGCCAGGAGTTCATTTCTGTTTTGTTGCTGTACATATTTAGAATCCTAAGATTTTAGAACTGGCAGGGACTTGAGAAATCATTTAATTCAGCTCCCTTATTTTATTGCAGAGAAAAGTGAGGCCCAGAGAGACAGATTTATCCAGGTCACACAGCTAGTTACTGAGCGAGCCATGACTAGAACCCATGGCCTCCAGCCCCAGGCCTGTGTCTAAGCGTCCTCAGCCCTGAGAGTGAGGACATTTTCCTCACCCACATCTTCCACATATACACAGGAGCCTAAGTTCTTGGAAGAAGACAGGCACATGAGTATAGGTGAGAGATTTGTGTAGGGAAGTGCTACAGGCATTCATTTGTTCAACCCCTGATCCTCTGGTGTGGGCCGCTGTGCCAGCACCAGAAGTCAAGAAACAAGGCATGTCCTCATTTCTAGGGGGCCATGCTGACTACTGGGAAAGTAGGACAAGGAAACTGTATGACAGCTGTTGACACAGGCTAGCACAGGGCATCATGGCTGCACCAAGGCTGTCTTAGGGAAGGCTTCTGGGAGGAAGAAAGGGTAAGTTTTTCTTTCTCTTTTTTTTTTTTCTAATTGGAATATAGTGGATTTACAGTGTGTTAGTTTCTGCTGTACAGCAAAGTGAATCAGTTATACGTATACCTATATCCACTCTTGTTTAGATTCTATTCCCATATAGGTCATTACAGAGTATTGAGTAGAGTTCCCTGTGCTATCCAGTAGGTGCTTATTAGTTGTCTCTTTCATATGTAGTAGTGTGTCTCTGTCAAGCCCACTCTCCCAGTTTACCCCTCCCCCGCCCCCCCCCAACACTGCCTTTCCCCCTTGGTAACCGTAAGTTGTTTTATACATCTGTGACTCAGTTTCTGTTTTGTCAGTTGGTTCATTTGTACCTTTTTTTTAGATTCCACATATAAGCGATATCATGTGATATTTGTCTTTCTCTGTCTGACTCACTCCACTCAGTATAAGCTCTAGGTCCAAAGTTCTTCTTTTCCTAAGAAATTTTTTTTTAAGAGTAATAGTATGCTTATTGTTACAAAAAAAATACAAACAATACAGAAGAGTTCATAGCAGGAAGTGAAAGTTTGAATCCCTCACCCCCACTTCCCCAAAAGAGGTAACCACTGCTGCCTGTTTGGTCCGTAGCCTTCAGGACTCTCCTGGGTCCCTGATAGATGGGAGCAGCTTTTCTTCCCTTGATTAGTTACTCTCATGTGGAAATCTTCAGCTCTTGGGCTGGAGAACCCTTATTCTACCACTGCCCTTGCCTGGGGATTTAAGACCATCCATTTATCAATCCACAGAAAATTTGGAGCACTTATATTCCAAGTTCTGTGTACACCTTGGATATATCATCCTAGTTTGCTCTGTTGCTTCCTTAAAATGGGGTAGACACTCATTGGAAAATGATGATAGTAATGAAATAGGCTCTTCCATTTGTATAGCACTTTTATCGCATACCAAGTGCTTTTATATATTTTGTCTCGTTTCTTCATGGTGCCCCTGAATGACATATGGAGTAGGGCTGGTGGAGTCCTCTCCCTTTTTTTAACAGTTTTGGAACAGGCTCTGAGACCAGGAGCTGTTATTCAGGTGAGGAGACCAAGCGAGATTGAGAGAGGTTGAGTCACTGGTTCGTCCATGACTACCCACCCAGTAAGTGCCAGAGCCTGCATTTGAACCAACGTCTCTCTCGCTTATTTTCCTGCCCCTCTCTACTGCCTGAGAGTTGTACATGAGCTGGGATTCAACTCTGGACTGCTAGTGTGGTCTCCTCTCCATCATCTACCCTGGGTTTAGTATCACCCACCACTGCCCTGCCAAGCAGGAGACCTAGTTCATTAGGGAAGGGACTTCCACAAGTCTGGAGTGAGCCCAGAAAGGCCTGCAGTGCCCACCCTCACTTCTCAGCCCCTGGCCACAGGCAGCTCTGCCCTGAGTGGCAACCTGCATTAAGCCTTTCACTCATCATCTCAGGGATGATGGAATCCTAACCTTTTCGGAGACACCATGCTCTGTCACAAGCATTGCTCTTTTTAAAAGAGATTAATTCACTTGCTGCATTTTGTCCGTTGGTGAAAATCACAGGGGAGAGCAAGGGTGGCTTTCTCAGGCCTCAGAGGCCCTTTCAGCTGCTCTCAGCAGGCATCCACCCGCCCAGCTGGCCCAGGACTTTGAAATGACTGCCCGCTGGGCATTCACTTGCAAAGCAACAAAATGAAATGGAGGAGACCTGGGTTTGTGAAATCCTAACTTTTGGGACTGCTCTGCACACAGAGGGGAAGTGGGGGAGAGGCCCACCCAGCTCTGAAAGAGGAGAAGTTGTTTGGAGTTGGGGTCACTGAGGTTTTTGTTTGTTCTGGTCCTTCCTTGATTTACTAGGTGCCACCACTCCTTATGGAATTCTGCCATGTGGTGTCTCTTTTAATCCTTACAACTACCTTGCACAATAGGGATTAATAGCCCCCATGTCACAGCTAATAAGTGCCAGAGCCAGAATCTGAACTCCAGCCTTTGGACTCCAGGGCCATTGCTTTCTCCTTTACACCTCAGCCCCAGGAGGCTGCAAAGAATGATAGCCAGTGTGCTGGGCAGGGCTTAAAAGCTGGTGTCTCACTAAAAAACACTGAGATTTGCCTCCTAGGAATGATCCCTTCAGGTTTGCAGAGCCCTTTCCTTCAGATTTCAGTGTCACCTCTTAAAGCCCTAGTGGACCTATAAAGAGACTAAATCTCAGAGAGATAATATACCTTCTGTGGGGTGTCAGAGTAGGAGGTGGCAGAACTGGAACTAGAATGCAGGTCTCTTGCTTCTGCCCTGTGCTCCTTCTATACTGTTCATTGAAAGGATAGCAAGTTTGGAGAAGCCTTCTCTCCCAGCAGTTCTTCCTCTTAAAAGAAAACCCTGCAGTGTACAGAAAAGGAAACCTCAACATGCTAATGTACATATAATAAGTAGCTTAAAATTATTGGTAATCAGAGACATGCAAATTAAAACAACAATGTGAGATCCCTTTACACCTATTGAACTTGCAGTGATTAGGAAGTTGGCTACTGCCAAGTGTCCGTGGTACACAGGAACACCCCTGTCCTGCTGGTGGGAGGGTAGATGGAGCAGTTGTCCTGTAGGACCCTGGCACTATTTAGTTAAATCAAGTGATATAAACCCTGTAACCCAGGGATTGCACTCTGAGTACATGCCCTGGGAAAATACTCACACAGGTCCAAAAGGGTATATGTAAGAGGATGTTCTTTGAGCATTGCTTTTGGTGGCTGAGAGATGGAGGTTAGCTGGGTGGGTATCCCTGGGAGAGCAGAGAGGGAAAATCTGGTGGATGTGCCATAGAGCATTAAGTAGCAACTTAAAAGCGGAATTATTGTATGAATTAGCAGTATGAACATATCTTAAAATGCAATTATGGACTTCCCTGGTGGCGCAGTGGTTAAGAATACACCTGCCAATGCAGGGGACAGGGGTTCAATCCCTAGTCCGGGAAGATCCCACATGCCGCGGAGCAACTAAGCCTGTGTGCCACAACTACTGAGCCTGCGCTCTGGAGCCCACGAGCCACAACTACTGAGCCCACACACCTAGAGCCCGTGCTCTGAAACAAGAGAAGCCACTGAATGAGAAGCCCATGCACCGCAACCGACAGTAGCCCTTGCTCGCTGCAACTAGAGAAAGCCTGCACGCAGCAGTGAAGACCCAACACAGCCATAAATAAATAAATAAATAATTTTAAAATGCAATTATTTGTGGAAAAAAGTAATAAATACACACACGCACATTATATATATATATATATATAAAAAGAAAAAATAAAAGAAAACCCTGCTTGGCTTAGGTTCTGGAAAGCAAGAACTTCAGTCGTCTCCTCCTCAGTAGCCAGTATATGGCCAGGCACAGAGTGAGTGTGTGCATGTTTGTTGAATAAATGAACAAAGGAGTGCGTGAAGCCAGCCTGGCTGAACTACCCAGGTCATCCCATGTGACCCTGTGTTAGAATCCCAGGGTACTTGCCAACCTGCCACTACCAACTTGAGGCCAGATCGCTTTGTTCCTTCAAAGAGATAGAAACAGGGTAGCGTGGCAGGCAAAAACCACTTTGTACTGAGTACTTGCTATGTGCCAGGGACTGGGCTGGGATCCCTGCAAATTAGAGATTACTGTCCCTATTTGATAGGTGAGAAAACTGAGACTCAGAATTGATTTGCTCAGCATTATCTAGCTGAACCAGAATTTGAATCCACATCTGACTTGCTCCAGAGGCTTTTATTCATCTTTTTCTTTTTATTACACTACACTCAGCCCTAAGGGGCAGGAAGAGGAGGCATCTCAATCTTCTTTCTTCAGCACTGCCTCCAGAGGAGTGCTGCTTCTAGAATTCTCAGGGTCCAGGCAGGGGAACACAGGTCACTGACCCACTAAAGGCATAAAGGATTCTGGCTGCACTGCGTTTCTTCTGTTCACGCGCACTTTCTCATTTCCCTGCCCTAGCTCATCTCCCTTGGTCTGTGTTACAGCAACCTCCAAATTGGTCTCCTTGTCCCCATTTTCTATTCTGTCTCCTTTCAAATTCAGCCTGCTTAAGCTATTAAGTTAATTCTATAAGTTCTTTTGCCCCAAACCTTCAGTGACAACCCCACTTGCCTATGGTGATAGTCCAAGGAATGGCAAATAGGTTTCTTCTTATTGATGGTAGCTGATTGGAACCAGTGTTGAGAAAGATTCTGAGGCTCTTTCAAAGGCTCCATAGGAAAGAACTGCTGAGAGAGATTCATGATTTCTGACTGAGATACAGGAGGGCAGGACCATAGCACACACATGCCAGGCCTTTGTCAACCCTTTAGATTGGGTTTTTAACCTAGGGTCCACTATTGATTTCATGGGGACCTACGAACCCCTGGGCATTGTATGTAAAGAAAGATTTTTTTTTTTTTTTTTTGAGTGTGTGTGTGCCTGTGCACTTTTCTGGAAAGAATCATCAGCTTTGATGATTTATCCTCAGAGGAGTCCATGGCTTAAAAAAGATTTATGCCTACTGCCTTGGCCTCCTAGCTTGGCTTTTGAGGCCCTGTGGTAGGCCCTGCCTACCTTGGCAGCTGCCTGTTTCTGTGCTGCTAACTGTCACACAGATGGATCTACCTGATGGTCTCTGAGTATACTTTCTCATCCCTTCCCTGCTTCTGAATAGTATCTTGTGTCTTTTGTCTTGACTGGCATGCACTTCCTCCCTCTTCTGTAAGTTGTTCCTATTCTTGAAGGCATAGTTCAAGTCTTTTCCCTCAGACACCTCTCATCAGCCCTTCCTGATTTTCTGGTCTTATAGACTGAGGGCCAGAGAAGTGAAGCCATCCAACCAGAATCACAGTTAAAATCAGACTCCAGTCTCTCAGTTCTCAGAAACTTGCGCTCTCCACAGCACTACTTGGCCTGCTAAACAAGGGAAGGTTTTGTGCAAAGAGAGATTTCTGTCTCAGAAAATTATCCCCAGGGTTCTTAGCCTCTTTAACACCTTTGGCTATGGACAGTTGTTTCTGCAGAAAGGATGCTTAACAGTGTATGTGGTAAGAGGAAGAGGCCCAGGACTTTGACCAGAAGAAACCTTTCAAACTAGAGGTGAGAGAAGAGGGTTTCCCAACCTCCTCTCTTAACACTTTCCCCTCGCACTTCGTGCCTGAGTCGTGCCAGACCTCTTTCAGGGCCTCGTATACCCCATGCTGCCTTCTACTCTGATGAGAGGCTTTACCTCTGCCTGGAACACTCCTTCCCTCCCTTGCCCCCTTTTGTCTGGCTAACTCTCTATCATCACTTCCTCTGAGAGGGCTTCTGGGTCATTAAGGCTAGGTTAGGTTCCCTGGTTGTACATTTGCAACTTGAGGCCCCCTTCCTAGCACTCGTCTGATGTGTAGTGATGTGCTTGCTGGTCTGTCTTCCCCTCAGGCTTTGACAGTGCCTGTCTCATTCCCTGTATCAGCACAGGCTGAGTGAACGAATGAGTACATGATGTGTCTCTTCATCCTCCCAAGCCTTTATCACCTGCTTACTTCAGCAGCACAGAGGTTAGACTTGGCTTGGTCCAGAGGGGCATTTACTACAGATTATGGCGTAAGAATGGTGCTAGGACTCAACCCCAAGCCTCTGGACTCTCTGCCAGTGCCCTTTCGTCTAGAACGCACTGAAGAGTAGACAGCTTCCCAGTTCCCCCTAATGCCCATTCCTCATAAGCAGCTCCTGCCTTGTTGGTGAAACACTCTTGACTTTTGGTCTCCCTGTTTCCTGGCCTCCTACAGCACTTATGGTGGGAAACCACACACGACAGCCTTTGGTTTCCTGCTATCCTGAGTCCTCCCTCCACAACTAAATTCCTTAGGGCAAACCCCATGTCTTCTCCACACCCCCATCCCAGAATTCAGCACAGGGCCAAGCATATGTCATGCTGATTTGCTGGAGTCCATTTAGCCTTTTCTCTTCCATGTTACGTGGAGTCAGGTTCAGTGTAGAGGAAGGTTGGTGAGGTGAGAAGGATTCAGGCTGCAGAGCCATTATTGACTTGGGTTCCAGTCACTGTACTGCCCCTTAACTAGCTTTGTGACCTTCAGCGAGTCATTTCCCCTCACTGAGCTTATTACCTCATCCATGAAAAGAGGAGATTAATACCAGCTCCTTAAGCTTGTGTGAAGAGTGAATGAGAGCATGTATGTAAAGTTCTGGGGCAGTTCCTGCTTGTAGGAGGTGCTCAGTAAGAGTTGGTTCTCTTCATTCTCCTTCTCTCTATCCACCCCCACATTATAGGGCCCCCTGCTACTGGGACCCAGAATTCAGGCTTTTAGTGGTATACTTAAAAACTTGTGTTAACAGCTACTGAGCTCCTACTGTGTACTAGGCACTGGCATATAGAGTCAAATAGGCTCATATGGACTTTTCTAGAAACCTAATCTAGCATTTCTAACATTCTTTCCATCTTCCCTTGCATTCAGAGTTCCAATTTCCAGACAGCGACCATACAGATAAACTTGAGAAGTGGGATTCTTCCATAAACTGGGAGCTACATAGATGAGAAGTGTCATTGGGCATTTGGTGCTAAGCATGGGGGAATTCTAAGGAAGGAGGAGAGATCTGTGGACTGGATGAGTCAGGAAAGCCTACTTGGGAGAGAGTCCTCAAGCCAGGGTTGTATCCCATTATATGAAAGTAGGTTTAGAATAGGCAGAGAGGCAGGGAGAGAGCATTCTGGACAGGGGGGAAGGCACATTCTTTCCTCAGTAGGCTGGGAGGATGACAGCAGAGGCAAACTCATTTAAGGGAAGAGGGAGAGAGGTAGGAGAAGCCTGGGGTCAAGGGAGAGTGGCCAGAGGAGCTGGGATGGGTATTTAGTTCTCAAAGCCCTATAACTATTTCCAAATTCATCTAGCCTCCCTGTTTATTGATTTTTCATTTCTTCCACTCTTATGTCCATGATAAGCCATACACTGAAAATATTTGTCTCTTTCTAGGCTGTTGTCGGAAGGTGCTGATGTCAATGCAAGGCACAGACTTGGCTGGACAGCACTCATGGTGGCAGCCATCAACCGAAATGACAGGTGAGAGATCTCCTTCCACATGGGGCTCCCTTTGCCAGAGCTCTGCAGACCACGATCCTGAACCCTCTCCCACCCTTGCCTGTCCCCCTGCTGTCTTCTTGAAAGGCAGGGAAACGGACTCAGCCTAAGGAACTGATCTACACCTGGTGCAATGGAAAGTATAGGAGATGTGGAGAGGGAAGATGTAGCTCTGGATCGCAGCTCCATCCTTCATTGACTTTGTGACCTTAGGCGAGTCATTTGCTTTATTGAAGCAACAAAATGTTTGAAAGCCTGTTGTAAGTGGTTAAGTGTACATGTGCAAATTATCATCATGATTACGTTATCATTATCCATGTTGAGCAGTCTGCAGTCACTGTCCCCAGCAAGGGCTCCATTGGGCTGTTCCTTTGGGAGTTCTGGTATAAACTAGGGCAGGTGGGGGCGTTCCTTCCCTCTCATTGGAGGCCCTGCTGTTTTCCTATATGCTTCCCCATTCCCCCAGCATGCAGCTGTTGTGTAAAGATTGAAACAGTCTACTTTGTATATAGTTATCTCTACTTCTTACAACCACCCACAAGATATATATTATTATTTTTCATTTTGCAGCTGAGAAAACTGAAGCCCAAAGAGGTAAAGTGATTTGTCTAAGGTCACACAGAATTTAGAACCTGGTCTGACTGCCTGCAGAGTTTGTGTGTTTTACTGTACCTCACTGCTGCCTCCCACTGCCAGATCCAGGGCTTAGGCTGGATGCTGCCATTACGTCGCAGTCTCTAGCTGTGATTATGCAAAAGAATTGATTGAAAAAGAACAAAAAGAGATGCTTTCAAAGAAGGCAGACTGGGTGCTTTAGTAACAGCCACTGACATTGATGGTGGGAGGTGGAAGTTTTCATTTTCCCTTCAAGCAGATCTTTAAGGATTTTATCTGCCAGTACTGGCCACCTTTGGAAGGGTCATAAATGTGGTGGAAATCAACCAAACAGGTATTTTATAATGTTGGGGAGGCACTGCCTCAGACTGGCTGAGAGACTTAGCTGTACTGAGAGAGTTCTCTCTTCTCTGCTGCTCTGTTTTGAACTTGATCTCAGCACTCTTTCTCCTTATTTGCCTCTTTAGCTCTAAGCACATAGTCTTTAAAAGAAAAATTAATGTAAATAGGTTCCACAGTTGAGAGCCTGGAATCCAGTCCTGGCTCTGACCCTTAGTTGAATTTCAAAATTCTATGAACACCTTGTTTCTTCACCTGAAATCAACTATTTCTACAAACGTTTGGTAGATATCTACTCTGAACCAGGCTCTATGTTAATCACTGGGGAATCAGAGGCCTTGGGAGCTCGTGGCCTAATGTGGAAAAGACAGGCAGGTAGAGAAACAGAGTATAGTGTAATCAATGGTATCAGAGCAGTGTGGACAGGATATTATCAAAGCAGAGGGGGTGAGGGGACTGAATCTCACCGCAGAGCAGATAGATTCTTACTATATTCTTGTGAGAATCAAATGAGATAATGTATGTGCTACAGGTTACAAATGGTGAGATGTTATTCTCTGCTGCTCGCATTAGACCTCTACACACAAACACACATGTGCTTATTCTACCACTTATAACCCCCCTCCCCTGCCTCCACCCCCACCCACCAGTCTTTCCCAGCTTGCAGGTATCTCCATCTGCAAGAGGTAACCCGTGGTGGAGAAAAGGGAGGGGGTATGTGCCCTTCTATGTTTGGTTTTATCAGCATTGAGACAGAATAGGAATTAACACTATACTTAAGAGTACTGCCAATCAGTGAGCACATAGCTAGTAGATGTGCTTTGAGGACACTTCTCTCTGAATCTAATGAGTTGTTGGTTTAACTGATTGCTCTGTCTTTATCCAGGGCCATTAGCAAATCAGTGATGCTCATTGAGCAAAGTGAGCGTGTTGGCTTGTGTGTACTCGGTTCCTAGAACTAATTATTGGTGTTTTAAGCTTCTATTTTGTGCCCTCCTCTTCCTTCCGGTACCCAGTGAGGACAGATTTTTATAGAAAATAGCGTACTCTCAGGTTGGCTTTATTTATTCATGTCACAAAAATTGTTTGGCACCTACTGTTTGCCAGGCACTGTTCTTGACAGACAAATATCCCTATCCTCAAAGAGCTTATTTCTGTACAAGTGGTGGTCCCTGGGTAGAGAGAGGCAGGGACAGACAATAAACAATAAATACAATGCATAAGTAAACTATATATTAGAAGATAAGAAGTGCCAATGGATAAAAAGGAAAAGTAGAATCTGGTAAAAGGGAATGCCAGGGTGGATAGGCCTCATTGGTAAGGTGCCATGGGAGTGGTCTTGAAGGATTATCGTGTCCATCCCAGCACAATCTGCCAGTAAGTTTTTCTGTATTAGAAGTGTGCTGATTCTCGTCTCATCAGTCACCAAACCCTTCTGGAATCATACTGCCCAGGCCTGAAATGCCACCACCTTTGAAATGGGTTTGGGTCAAGGGCGAGTAGAGGGACAGCACCCCGTGATTCAAGGCTGAAAGTAGAGAACCTTCACCTCCTTTAGAATGTTGGCAGCCCACAAGCTCAAAGGAGATATCCTGAGAGAAGCCCAGTCATTTCACCCTCAACTGCCTTTAGTGCCTGGCTGCTTAATGTGTTAAGTCCTTGGGGATATGAACACAGTAGTCTCTATACTTAAGGAGATTATCTTCTTGTGAACCTTTATTTATATATGTATTTATTATTTTATTTAATTTTGAATAGTAAAGAGAGTGCTATTTTGTTTAATTTTGAACAGAAAATACAGTGTTATAGAACAAAATGTTAAAAATATGCATGGGAACTTATTTATAATTTATTCCCTCCTTTTATTTACAAAAAGGGTTTAAGGTGACTTAAATCAAAATACAAATATAAATGTACACAGGAGAGTTAAAACTGGATCAAGATCAGAAATCATATTGGTAAAAGGAAAGATAATTCTATCAGGATTGAACTAGAGATTTTCTTTTCCAAAAATAGGTTTATTGTTTTTGTAAAGAAAATATAGAGAAGAAAGTAGCCGTCAACTGAATCCCCTCTACCTAGAGACTGATCACTATATCTATATCTATATCTATGTGTCTAATTTTACATAAATGGGACCAGGCTGTACTCACTGTAAATCAGGTAGTTAGTGGAATCGAGTATGAATTTAATTTGAAGTTTCCTGACAAGCAGGGCAAAAAAGGGATACAGAGTTTTGGTTCTTCAGGAGAGAGGAACTTTGTGCTGACATACCTTTATGTTATCATGTTATGCATCCAGCAGACTTTTTTAAAAACTAGACTGTGTCAGGTGCTGATATGCTAGGCTAAAGGGGATTCAGATACTAAGTAAGCATCACAGCCTTTGCCTTAAGAAGCTTACTTGGACTGCTGACATCAAGGACTCGAGCATTGTGATGGCCATTGTCTTCAGTAGCCCTCCTGCCAAAGATTTACCAACATTCTGCTAGGACAATCCTTTTGCCAGCCTAGTAACAGCTTGGGTGTAGTGTTGACTTGAGGAGTAGTTGGCGGGGGCTGGCCCCTTCTCCACAGTGAGCCCTCCATAAGCCTCATGCCACAGGCACTTGTTTAGCCTGAGTCTGGGTGCCTCATTCCGTGTTGCACTCTGACCCAGCCCAGCTACACGCTAAGCCACAGGGTCCCAGGATGACCACTGTGACTTAGCACAGCCTCTACTGGCTCGTGCAAATATACCCAGCCTTCAGCTAAATTCAATTAGTTTTTCTTTAAGAAGGGAAAGAAATCCAATTTTACTAAACATGGACAGACGGTGGAAGGCACTTTGATGTTACAACCTCTCAGTGATGCTTTACTTAGTCACAAGTTCATAAGCAAGAAGGCTTAATTACTTGGGAAAACACGGGATTAAAACTGGACACAATGGCTGAGTATCCGCTCTTGGGCAACTTGATTCGAACCCATGCACCCAGTTCGTGTGTGGTGCAAACTTTGATGTGTGCTGTGACAAGCTGAAAGTCATGACCCCCTCAGGGATGCTCCTTCAGATGGCATTTGCAGGATGTGTAGGCGGAGAGGCAGGGCCTGCCGGGCCTGTTTGCTCTACTTTGATGTCCAGGCAGCCACAGGCCCCACTGTTTGCTCTTTCACTGAGGGGTGGATTGGGAGCCTCCTACCTTTCCCAGTGGACAATGGCCAGCAATGGAGTGTGACGACTGTTGACCATTCCAAGAGCCTGGCGGACCAGAACAGGGCTTTGGGAGGTGCAGAGCCTGGGGGGCAAAAGCTATTTATAGGACAGCCATTTCTCCAGATGTAGCTTTCTTTAAAGCTTAATGGTGGTTGGGCGCTCATCATGGAGGTAAAAATAGTCTCATGAGTTTTAACAGGTACTGTGAGTGCTGCTTGACCCTTTGTCCAGTGACACTAAGGTATTTGTAAATTGAAATTTTAAGTCTGTCCTGTTTTCTTCATCAGCATGTATATGCAGGGGATAGTGGTTTGGAAGAAAAATGGTATTAATTCTAATTCCTCAAAAAAGAAGCTGTCAGAGCACGTCTGATAAAAGAATAGTATCCAGAAGATATAAAGAACTCTTACAAATCAGTAATTAAAAGGTAGCCCAATTTTTTTTTTAAATAAATTTATTTATTTATTTTTGGCTGCACTGGGTCTTCGTTGCTGCGCGCAGGTTTCTCTAGTTGCGGCGAGTGGGGGCTACTCTTTGTTGTGGTGCGTGGGCTTCTCATTGTGGTGGCTTCTCTTGTTGTGGAGCATGGGCTCTAGGTGTGTAGGCTTCAGTAGTTATGGCATGCGGGCTCAGTAGTTGTGGCTCATAGGCTCTAGAGCGCAGGCTCAGTAGTTGTGGTGCACGGGCTTAGTTGCTCCACGGAACGTGGGATATTCCCAGACCAGGGATCGAATCCATGTCCCTTACATTGGCAGGTGGATTCTTAACCACTGCGCCACCAGGGAAGTCCCAATAGCCCAATTTTTAAAAAATAGGCAAAAGATTTGAGCAGACACTTCACCAAAGAAGAGATTGATGGCAAATAAGCACATGAAAGATACTCAGCATTTAGGGGAATGCAAGTTAAAATCACAATGAGATACCACTACACACCTATACCAATGGCCAACATTTTTAAAACTGACAATACCAAGTGCTGATAAGGATGCAGAACAGTTGTCATCCCTGCTGATAGGAATTCATAATGGTATAGCCACTTTGGAAAACACTTCAGCAGTTTCTTATAAAGGTAAAACATACATTTATCATTGCTGCTGCAGCCCAGCAATACCAACTCCTAGATATTTGTCCATGAGAAATAAAAACATACATCTACAACAAGACCTGTATGCAAATATTTATAGTAGCTTTATTCATAATCACCAAAAACTTGAAATCACCCAAATGTCCATCATCTGGTGAACAGACAAATTATGGTACATCCATACAGTGGACTACTCAGCAGTAAAAAAAGAACAAACTTCTTGTACAGGTAACAACATGGTCAAATCTTTAAAGCCTTATGCTAAGTTAAAGCCAGACATGAAAAGCTACCTGCTGTATAATTCCATTTATATGACAGTCTGGAAAAGGCAGTACTATAGGGACGGAAATCAGGTTAGTGGCTGCTAGGGTTTAGGAGTGGGAGGAAGGGCCCAATGGAACTTTTGGGGTGATGGAAATACTCTAAGTGTTGATTATAGTGGTGGTCATAGAACTCATCAAACTGTACAACTTAAAAGGATGAATTTTACTGTGCATAAATGATACTTCAATAAACAGACTTTTAAAAAGTTTTCAAAAAACCACCATCTCTCTCTATATTTTCACTGTTAATTGTGACCTTTGGTGTACTGAGAATTCCTGTTAGTAGAGTTAAAATGAATTCATACTGTTTATAGTCACCTGGAATGTTTTGAATTCTTATAGTTGATGGTATCTTACATTGGAGTACTATACATTCTGATTGTTAGTAGAGAATAAAGATTTGTGGATTCACACGGTTCATGATGTCATGAAGTAGAGTTACTGATGAATAGTGATAAATTCACCTTATGAGTGGTATACAGTGGGCTCACAAAGTGTCATATGGTTCTTTATGGCGAGGAGAAGGTGCAGGGTTCAGGACTGGGAGCTTGCCTCTCATCCCACATCATTCTTGGTTTCCTTGTCCCTGGACTGCCACGCAGGGAGGACCACCTAAATAGCATGGCCATTGTGGAGCTTCAGGAACCAAAGATCCTGAAACAGTGGGGTGGTGGGGGGAGGTTCAGATTTGAGTCCACTTGGGCTTGCTGGTTGCCTTGAAAGCCCCTGCCTCAGAGAAGTGAGACTGCCAGGCAGAGAAGGAAGCTCCAGCAGAACTATTTGAAATTCCCCACAAGAGTCTCCCTCCCTCCTTCTGCTTTTTCTCCCGGAGTGCATTTCATCAGCATCGGAAGGACTGCTTCCCGGCACTGCCTTCCCTGCTTGGCTGGGGTCCCTGAGGAGCTGAGCTAATGAGTGGATAACACGCATTTGCCAAGGCCTTCCTGGATGTGGTACCTGGGCTTTGTTAATTTTAAAATGCCGCCATCCTTGGCTGAAGACCATTTAATTCCCTCTCATAGCAGTCATTTATTTTTAGCATTTGCTTATTTTACCTCCACCTTACTAAGGGGAGGGGGGGCATTAAATCCTATCTTTAAGAACCCAGCAGCCCAAGCCAAATCGCTGACCTGCAGGAGAGGTTTTACAGGCCTCTCTGTGTGGCCGACAGCTCCACAAGTGTTCTTAGAGCAAAGAGCTGATGCTTCTCTTGCAGCTGGACTGGGGCAGCCTCCATGGGAGGCTCTTCTTCCTTGCTGGCTGGCCAGAGGCAGAGCAGGTAGAGAACCCCAGTACCTGTGCTTTAATGTAGGTACCAGGGGACCTGACAACATGGAGGTCTATCCTGCTTTGGAGGCCTACAGTCTCTTCCCAAGGTCCCCAGCCTGTTCTCAGCCTGGCTGCTTGCTGCAGAGCGGTGCTTCCTTTGGCCGGACGAGGCTGGCTTTGTGCTATCTGATCTCCTGACTATAGTGGTGATGATGGCTGTGGTTGACTGGGTGTCTTCTGTGTGCCAGGCCCATGTCGAATACTTCCCATGTTGGCTCTAATCCTCACTGCAATCCTAAAATGGGGGGATTATTATCCCTATTTTACAGATAGGGAAAATGAAGCTCAGAGTTGCCTAAGTTTGTCCAGTAAGTGAAAGGGGGAGCCAGGATTTGAAGTCAGGTCCCTCTGAACCCCAAACCCTTATTCTCTCCACTGGACTCTACTACCTGGGTAGGGAAGATGCAGGGAGCAAAGCCATGCAGTGAATCAAGGGGTGCCAACACCAGGAGTCAAGTCAATTCAGGCAGGGTTTCTTGATGACCCACTATGTGCTGGATGATTTTTTGAGAAATCTAAAAACCGACAAACTACTCTCCTTGTCTTGAAAAAAGCTTTCAGAAAAGGGATAAAACAAGCCTCCTTTTAACGGCAGATTGAGGCAGAATGTGGTCAGTACCCAGAGAAGACCAGCCTAGAGTGCTGGGGTAGGGGTTAATCATGAAAGGAGGCCCTTTCACATGAGGTGGGCCTTGAAAGACGGACAGGATTTTGGTTGGTAGAGGTGGAGAGCAGAAAGACAGCATTTCTGGAATAAGCACCATTGTGAGCATAGGCTCATAAAAGTAAGAAAGTAGGGATGTACCAGAGTTAGTAGGGGGCACTGGCAGGGTCTGGAGACCAGTGAGGGTAAAGGAAAGCCTTATCCAGCACAGACCATGGTCCTCTCAGGCTGTAACTGTCTAGCATGTGGTAGAGCTGTGAGCTCTAGAGCTGGACGACCTGGATTCACATCCAAGCTGTCTCTTCCTCTTACTAGTCATCTACCTTGGCAAGTTCTTTCACTTATCTGTGATTGTTTCCTCAGCCATAAAATGGAGATAATAAGCTGAGCTACTTTAAATGTGTAAATATATGTATAGTGTTTAGAATAATGCCTGCCACATAGTAAGCACTTGATAAGAGTTTGCTACTTTAGTTAATAGTAGTATAGTAGTAGTGGTAGTGTCTTAATTATTATTATGACTAACAGTGCTGCTGCTGATTGGTGACCTCAGGAAGTTAGTGAATTTCCTGCAGGTAAGCCTATCTTTGATGGAGGTGGGGGTATTACTTGCCTCTCGCCAGTATCTGATGGGTGATGCAGAAGCAGTAGGGCTTTGGAGGTTCTTTTTCCACTCCTTTTCATCTAAGAAGCTGGGCCTAGAACATGGGACCCCAAAGCAGGGCACTTTGATGTGGAGCTTGCTCTCGTCCCAGGTGGCCGCAGCTGCCTAGTGAAGAGCAGTTCCCAGTATTTCCCAGCAAGGAAGGGCGGGTGAGCGTGCTGGCCAGGTGCCCGGAATGCCAGCACCATGCCCCCAGAAAAGTGTGCTGAGCTTGATGTCTCTCCCACCGCTGCTGTGGTTGATTATCTCTGAGTAACAGAGAGTCATTTCTAATCCCATTTAGAATCATTTCTCAGGATAATCCTGTTTCGTAGTAATGATATTCCAAGCCCAGCATGCACCCGTTTCTAGTTTGGCAGACACATGCCTTGACCTCAGGCTACCCAGACACTGCTCCCTGGAAAGTGATGTCAGCTCATTTGCCTAAACTGACAGTCTCAGGGTACCCACCCCCTTCTCCAGCGCTATATCCCATCCTGGGGTTCTGTGTTCAGTGCTGTCTTCATGGAGAAGATCAGTTGGGATGAAAAGAGCATCCAGTGCTCATCCAGTTCAGCAGCCTGGGGAAGGGTGTTCCATTTCTAGGGACTGTGGTATGGTCCACTCCTGCACCTCCTCTTTAAAGACATCAGACCCACTCTGTGCTTATTTAAATAGGGGTGCCACAGGGATATCAGCTCGCCTGGAGGGGTGGGATAGGGAGGGTGGGAGGGAGGGAGACGCAAGAGGGAAGAGATATGGGAACATATGTATATGTATAACTGATTCACTTTGTTATAAAGCAGAAACTAACACACCATTGTAAAGCAATTATACCTCAATAAAGATGTTAAAAATAAATAAATAAATAGGGGTGCCAGCTTGGTGGGTCAGGAATATACAGTAAATATGGTAGGTGTGTCTGGGTTGCAGCAAGGTATTTGGCTGTCTCTCATAATATCCACATTAATAAAATATGATGTGGCAAATAGTTTGGTCAAACTAATTAATGGTGAATGATCTGGTTCATTGTTTATATGTGAATGGATATCAGACTGGAAAGCAGACTGTACTGGTGAGCCACAGGGGTCTGTCCTATTCACTAGTCATATCACTGATTCTAGTGAGACCATTGATAAATGCCAACCAAATGGGCAGATTAAATGAAGCTTAGAGGTAGTTGATATGTTAGGTGAAAGAGTCAGGGATGTGAAATAAGAACTCCGTGGGCTAGAGCAATGGTTAAATCTGTGGTGATAAAAATTAATAGGGACAAGTGTTTCAGTCTACAGTTAAAACCAAAAACCAACTGTAAAATCCAAGGAGACCCACTTTAGCAATACTAGCAAGTAAAGCCCAGGAGCTGACTGAAAACTCAATGTGTGCATCAACAGTGCAGTGTTAAGGCCTTAGAAGTGAATTGATTCAACGAATATTTACTGGCCCGTACTGCGGCCTATGTGCAAGGGAACAGATGGCCAGGCACAGTCCTTACTTTGGGGAGCACAGTCTAGTTGTGTGTGGCAGAGTGGTGAGGAACAAGAGCTCTGGAAAAAGGGCCTGAGTTTAAAACCTAGCTCTACCTCTGAACAGCTGTTTCCTCATCTGCAAAGTAGGAACAGTAATAGCATCTGCCTCAGCATAGGGTGGTTGCGAAGATTAACATGCATGTAAGACTGCTTACTGCAATGCCTAGAGCATAGTACGTCTAGGAGATGTACCAGCCTCAACATGCTCTTATGGATCATTTGCCTAGAGAGAGCCTAGTCTAGCCTATACTGTGGAAAGAATCCCTAATAACCAGGGCTTGACCACACTGCCCCATCGGTTTGGCGACTGTGTGTTATGAACCACAGATTGAAAGATAATGGAAGTATATTTAGAACTAGGCTAAGGATATGAAATTGGGATTGTCCTGGAAATCCTGTGACGGGTAATCTCGATTCCTTGGCCCTCTGCTTAACGTGCCATGCCTTCCTTAAGCCTTGCCCAAATTATCTCACCTGGTCTGAGCCCTCTACTGATTTTGACCCTTGTCCCTCTGAATCAGGCTCCCTCTTATCCCAGCTAGCTGTTATGACCATCTGAAAATATCACTGTCCCTGGTACATAGTAAGGGCCCAGCGACTATGGGATATTATGACAGACTAATGGATGGTCAGATGGGTGAGAACCGGTGTGGTTTAGGGGAGTGTGCACTGGGTTTGGCCCCAGACAGACACATGGATTTGAATCGTGATTCCTGTGCTTATTTAATGTGTATACTTGGATAACTCATGTTATCTCGCTGAGCCTCAGTTTATTCATTTGTAAAATTGACTAGTACCTCATTGGAAGTGGTTATAAGGAACTGGAATAGTAAATGTAAAGTGCTCAACCCACCGTGGCTGCTTTATTATGATTATTGATCTTTACCTTTTGAGGGAAGTAAACAAAATAACATCCTCATTCGAGGAAACTGGGGCACATTTTCTACACAGGTACCTTCCTTGCTTCCTCCCTAATCTTTAGTTTGTTTCCCAAGGAAGCTGGCTTTAAAAAGAAAACTGCACCCCACCCCCCAAAAAAGAAAAGAAAACTGCCTTCCCATCCTGCCCCCCACCAAGCTCATGCCTCCACACCACAGGACCTCTAGATTCAACACAGGCCAGTTCCTTTGGTCGGGCCACCCTGCTTTCCCAACCGCCTGTAGACCAACCAGTAGACTGAATGATCCATAGCTCATTTGACTTTCCAGCAAACCTCCTGACCTGTGACCTCTTTGCTTTCTCCCCTTATCGAGGTGTGCTCTGGGTTGAGAATAGGCCAACTCTTTGTCTTTTCCTTGGGACACGGTGACCCTATGCTTACATGTGGGGGGTAGAGGGGAGGAGGAGTCGGAGGAGCTTCTTCTGAAGCTCCACATTGTGTGGGGACGACCTGGAGCTGGGATCACTGCCCTTCTTGCTTCACCAACTCCAGCTGCTCGCCAGCCGCCTTTGACACGCGCCTCGCCCAGCTTAGGCCTCAGCTCACACCACAGGTTTCCTCCCTCTTTCCTAAACAATGTGATGACCCAAAGCCCCTCTGGCCACTGAGAGCAGAAAGCCAATCGATGTAACTGTCCTCCTGTGCATTGTGACGCCCCACTGTCCTGAAAGCAGGAGCTCATCAAGGTCCATGTGAGCCAACTTCCTACGTGTGCTCCCACATCTAATCTAATTACAAACCTGATCAGCAAGTTAAAACTCGCCTGGTGGGGGCTGTTGCTCCAAAGGGAGTTCTGTGAGTCCCAGGAGCTGCTTCTTAGGGACCACCCTCCCGTTCTTTTCCTCAGCTTTGTTTGGGAACTGCCTGGTGGAGGGCAGGAAGGGCCTAGTGCTCAGGAGAGGAAGATGGAAGTTTTCCACAGCTAAGCTGCCTGCAGCCCAGTTCAGACCCTCAGGTGGGGGAAGGCTGGGCAGGGCTGAGACAGTTGCGTTCCACCTTTCTCCCCCATCTCTCACCAAATAAAATAATTATTTATTCATTCTTCATTTTTTCATGCAGTCATTCAGAAATCATCTGTTGACCACTTATTGTGATCCAGGCACTGGGCAAGGAGCTGTGAAAGAAGGTTGAGACATGGCTCTTGCCCCGTGATCTACTGGGAAAGGCAAGTAAAAGTAGACAGGCAATCACGACATAACATGGTGAGGGCCATCTTCCACAGGAGTAGGTACTGGATTCTGTGCAAAGAGGGAGGGTGTGGACCCGGGCTGGGAGTCGGAGAAGCCTCAGTTGAGTTGGTGACTATGTCACTGAGGAGCCCTAAAGGTGAATGAGCACTAACCAGTTGAACCAGTAGGAGGGGCCTGCGTGATGGCCTTTGGTGTACTTTGGGGAGTTAATTGTTTTCACTGGGTCCTTAATTCTTCAGCCCCCAAGATCACTAGATCAGCATGGGAATTAGAGTTCTGCAATTGAGAGACTCCCTGAAGGAATAAATTTTTAGAACAGATGGTCAAGTTCAATTAATGAATAATAGTAGGTGGCAGGGAATCAACCCCTTTTTAAAAATCATCTATTCATGTTGCTGCACGTGTATCCAGCCTGTTGCTTCTGACTGCTGCATCATGTTTCATAGCATGTGTCTACCACATTTAACTTACCTGTTCCCCCAGTGATGGACACTTGATTGCCTCAACTCCCCACTGCCACAAGATATGTGGTGAACATCTCCCATGTTGCCCTCTATAGACCTGTGTAAGAATCTCTCTGAGATACATATCCTCACGAGCAAAGTGCTGGGTCATAGGGTAAGGTACTTTAACATGACAAATATTACAAGATTGGCTTCCAGAATGGCTGCACCAGTCTGTCCCCTGGCAGTGCATGAAGAATCTGAGATCCCCATGTCTTCACCAACACTGGGCATTTTTCAGCTTTCTCACTTTTTGCCAGTGTGTTAACTTGAAGTTCTATCTCATTTTTTTAAATTAATTAATTAATTTACAGTAAGTCCTTGTTGGTTATCTCTTTTAAATATAGCAGTGTGTACATGTCAGTCCCAAATTCCCAATAAAATGCTATCTCATTTTTAAAAATTTTCCTTTCTCTAATCACACACAAGCTTGAGGATCTCTTCATATACTTAATCATCTTGTTTGTTTGTTTTTTTCCTCCTCTGGGCATTAACTGTTCATATCCTTGCCTCATTTTTCTGTTGGGCTTCCTGATCCTAGCCTTGTTGCTAAAACTTGAGTTGAGGCAAAGTGCTTCTACAGACTGTTAGCTACCTGGGAGTCAACACAGGGAAGTGAGAGGCCATGTAGCAGAGTGATAAGGACATGGGCTTGGTAGCCAGACTGCCCTGGTTTGAATCCCACCTCTGCTCCTTACAGCTGAGTGACCTTGGACAAGTTACTTGTCCCTCAGTTTCTCTTTAACCTCCTTCATAGGGTTGTTGTGAAGATTAGATGTTAGTATATATAAAGTATTTAAAATAGTGCCTAGCATGTAGGAGGTATATACAAATGCTAGCTCTTATTATTAGACTGCTATCTTCCTCCTACTTAGCCCTACTGTACCCTTGAGAAAATAGATACTTGTATCAGCAGGCAGTAAAATAAGCAGAAAGAAAACAGCTCTCAGCCTAGGCTCAGAGCTCACCACTCCTACTCACATGTGTAACTCTTACCAAGGTCTCGGGCTCTGGACCTGCATTCTGCTCCCTATCTAAGGCCAATCTTTAAGACCTGACCATTTCTGATTAGCCAGATTTCCAGGCCTGCAGTGCCCCCCATCCCTGGCCTGGCTAGCTCGGCCCTATTGCTGCTTCTCTGCCAACCTGTCAGCTGGATACTATCCCTCACAACCTTCACCTTCAGTATTCACAAAGCCCAGTCTTTTTGGTGAGTCAGCTCACTTGGGCAGAGATAAGACCAGAGTAGATTCTGATGGACACACAGGAAGGCAAATACTGCTACCAGAGCCAAGTCACTAAAGGCCAACTCTAAACCCCCATCCTCTTGGGCTGTAGACATTCTCTGACTCTCCAGATTAGTATTGGAAGTAGGGTATCTGGAGATTATCTCTAGCCTTTGAGGTTGATACTGACATTGGTAGGCATATCTTTCCACAGACCACCAGAGGCCAAGTCCTGAGGTGGCTGGGAGAATTGCTGATGTTTGTAAGCCTTTGTCCGGTGAGAACCTCTGGAGTAGTCAGCATAGTTCCTTTGAGTGTGTTATAGAAAAACATAAGTGAGTGGGATGGTGTACTCTGTCCCCTTTAACCCAGCTATTAAGACCATGAAGGCCTAGCCCATACACTTCACTGCCCATTTAGCACCAGCTACTCCAATTTAAGATAGTGATACCTAAACCCAAACCTCCCAAGTGACAGCCAGTATGCCAACGCCAGGACAGAGGGGCAGCTCTAGTTTTCCTTTGGTGGATCACCTCGGATAGCAGTACCTGCCTCCCTTTGTGCCGTCAGATCCTGTAGTCCCCTTGTCAGCCAGGTGGGCCAACTCACCATCTTGTCACCTTCTCCCAGATACAGTTCTGAATTGGGGGATTTGTTTCTGCTTCAGCAAAAAATGTCAAAGAGGCAGAAATTCTTCATTTGCAAAGTCTCCTCACTGCTGCCCCTGGTGTCTGCTTCTTTTGCCTTGTCTTGACCTCTGATACCAGTGTGTTTCTTGGTTTCTGGTTGCTTACTTGTTTTGTCGTCTGCTGTTTCCCTCTGCCTCTAGTCCTTGACATCTGACCTGGCTTTTTACTCTCTGCCTCACGTCTGCTGCCTGGTCTCTGGCCCTTGGCTCTGTTTTGACTATGAACTTCTTGACACTCCCTGGGCCTGGCCTGCTGCTAAGCCTGTTCTCACCAGCCTTGCCTTAGCTTTTTCTTACCTGGCTAGCCTCCTACTCTGTTTCTACCCTCCTACATCGCACTGGTCCACGAAGTTCTTTTCATCATCAGAGCTAACCATAGTCATGTAGTCCTTTAGCCTGATCTGGGCTGGCTTCTCCAAAAAGGGCCTGATCCCTGTGGAACTCTGGGTTAGATGCTTTTTAAGTATGAGATAGCTCTTGGGCAAAAAAAGCTTACTAGCTATCTGGTAAGGTGTTTGGTGCCACTCTTGGCCTGAGCAGCCACAGTTCCTTTAGTCCTAGGTATACCCCACAGTGGGGCTGCTGCCTTTTGAGTTAATTAAAAGTGAAAGGAATCTTCTCCAGGATTGCAGAATGAGTCACTAGCTTGGATGCTCACCCTCTTTGTCCTCCAAGTTTGTGAAGTGAATTGCCCATTCCTTTTGATTGGGTTAGCAGCCCCAGGGCTTAGCCTAGTCACTTTCCTCTCCCCATCTTGCCAGACCACTGTCTGCCCTTTGGGGCGAAGGGCAGCATACTTGGTTGCTTGGACACGTCTTGCAGCCTGCAAATTGGACAGATGGAATCAATACTCAGGAACCTGGAGAGGCCCAGGTAGCACAGTTAGTGACACTAGCTGCCTGGAGGGACAGCTTGCCATGGGAGGGGGTGTGATTGAATGGTGATTGGACACAGCAGCTGAGGATTAACCAAATTATGTCCCTTTGAGTTTAGATCGACAAACCCTTCTCACTTAGATTTTAAAACAAGCCAACTTGCGCAGAATATAGAAGAGCTGCCTTTTTTTTTTTTAACATCTTTATTGGAGTATAATTGCTTTACAATGGTGTGTTAGTTTCTGCTGTATCACAAAGTGAATCAGCTTTACGTATACATATATCCCCATATCCCCTCCCTCTTGCGTCTCCCTCCCATGCTCCCTATCCCACCCCTCTAGGTGGTCACAAGGCACAGAGCTGATCTCCCTGTGCTGTGCTATGCGGCCGCTTCCCACTAGCTATCTATTTTACATTTGGTGGTGTATATATGTCAATGCCACTCTCTCACTTCGTCCCAGCTTACCCTTCCCCCTCCCCGTGTCCTCAAGTCCATTCTCTATGTCTGCGTCTTTATTCCTGTCCTGCCCCTAGGTTCTTCAGAATCTTTTTTTTTTTTTTAGATTCCATATATATGTGTTAGCATATGGTATTTGTTTTTCTCTTTCTGACTTACTTCACTCTGTATGACAGACTCTAGGTCCATCCACCTCACTACAAATAACTCAATTTCGTTTCTTTTTGTGGCTGAGTAATATTCCATTGTACATATGTGCCACATCTTCTTTATCCATTCATCTGTCGATGGACTTTTGGGTTGCTTCCATGTCCTGGCTATTGTACATAGTGCTGCAATGAACATTGTGGTACATGACTAGAAGAGCTGCCTTCTTTTTTTTGTTTTTTTTTTTTGCGGTACGCGGGCCTCTCACTGTTGTGGTCTCTCCCGTTGCGGAGCACAGGCTCCGAACATGCAGGCTCAGCGGCCACGGCTCACAGGCCCAGCCGCTCCATGGCATGTGGGATCTTCCCAGACCGGGGCACAAACCCACATCCCCTGCATCGGCAGGCGGACTCTCAACCACTGCGCCACCAGGGAAGCCCAAGAACTGCCTTCTTAACACAGGGCTATGCCAACATGAGTCCTGGGGGTGATTAGGTATAGATCTAGAGCCCACTTCAGCCCAGATTTGTGTTATTATCACTAAGATTATATGGACACAGAAAAGAGAGCTCATATTTGTGGATCTCCTTTGATGTGCCAGGCACTGTGGTTTTACATACTTACAACCTACAAGGGAGGCATCATTATCTGTTATTCCAGTAAGGAAATGGAGTCCCAGAGGTATAGTAACTTGCCCAAGATCACAGTCAGTAAATGATAGAGCTTTGATTTGAACCCAGGTCTCCCTATACTTGTTATAAAATTTCATGCTGTCTTCCCAATTTGTGTCTTAGTTCAAACTTCTCTTGACTTTCCCACAGCCCAGCTACGGGGTCAGGTACATAGTAATGATAACTAATGTTCTTTGAGCACTTATTATATGTCAGGCACTGTACAAGCACATTACATACACTAACAGAGTCATATGAGCTAGATACTCCTTTTTTTTTTTTTTTTAATTTGGGGGTGCTGCATACCATAACCTTCTTTAGGAGTATCACAGTACTCATTAGCATTTATGTATGTATGTATGTATGTATTTATTTATTTGGGCAGGCTGTGTTGGGTCTCCGTTGCTGCGCGCGGGCTTTCTCTAGTTGCAGCAAGTGGGAGCTACTCTTCGTTGCAGCACGTGGTCTTCTCATTGCAGTGGCTTCTCTTGTTACGGGGCACAGACTCCAGGCGTGCGGGCTTCAGTAGTTGTGGCTTGCAGGCTCCAGAGCACGGGCTCAGTAGTTATGGTGCACGGGCCCAGTTGCTCCGTAGCATGTGGGATCTTCCTGGACCAGGGCTTGAACCTGTGTCCCCTACCCTGGCAGGCGGGTTCTCAACCACTGCGCCACCAGGGAAGTCTGAGCTACATACTCTTAATATCCCTGATAATTATGATTGCAAAATGATTTTCTAATTTCATCATTTGTTCTACATTTATTATTTGTCATTCTACAATAAAGAAGAGCTTTCCCTTCTCTCCCATTGACTTATTCATTTATTTTCAATATGGACTTTTGGAATCTTAGTGTACCCAATGGGTGATAATCCATTAATGTCTTTATTCATGTTGATGTTCATATTGTCTCCGATTTTAAAGCCAGCGTTCTTAACCTCTGTACCATACTACATCCCTTTCTATCAGATATTTTTCTCACTGCCTGCAGATAGTTTCCCATCTCTAACAGCCTTTTTGAACCCTCTTAACTTTTAATCTTCTGGCAAGCAGGAAGACTAATGCCAGTCTTAATCCAAATTATGTGTAAACTATGAGCAAATAGTCTCCAAGTGAAAACCTGACAGACTCTGCTGTGAGTTAAATATCTGAGTTTTAGACATGGATTTTAGGTGCTTAGAGACCCTTCTTATTTCTCTTTGGGATCATAATTCATATCCTAGATAAATTACCTGTAAAAGGTAATTCTTAAGATCCTTTTAGGTAAGGGGAATAGACACAGGAGGCTCACTTGACCATGTTAGATCAGATGTAGAAGAACCTCATCTATGTGGGAGATAGATTCTGGTTCTTTGACTTACCTATGAGGACTGTGTGTTTGTGTGCATGGGAGTTATTGAAATTCATTCATCCATTCAGCAAACAATTGGGCAGGTCCTGTGCCTGGTGAAGGTTATGAAACTCAAACCAATTGATACAGGGAAAACCAGCAATACTGCTGGCTACAGATATTGAAAAACTAACAAAGGAGAGAAACTAAAATTGTAGGTTGGCTTTTTAATATTTATGATAGAGTGATTTTTAAATTTTTATTTATTTTTATTTTTGGCTGGGCCACAAGGCTTCCAGAATCTTAGTTCCCCAGCCAGGGATTGAATCCGGGCCCTGACAGTGAAAGTGCCAAGTCCTAACCACTGGACCACCAGCGAATTCTCTAGAGTAATTTTTTTAATGCTTGCCATTTATGCCTTCAAAAGCATTAATAGTTTTGAAGGCCAGTGAGCAAAAGATGAACATGCTAAGAGAAAAATAGGCAAAGGACATTATGCCTGAAAATAAAAACAAAATTGATAATTGTGATTCATGAAAAAAGAAACACAACTGATTGCTAAACATTTTTTTTAAGTCCAACCTCACTAGTAATCAAGGAAATGCAAGTTGAAACAGCAGTGTGATTCCATTTTCTGTGTCCAGATTAACACATAATGAAAAAGCTTTGGTGAAAGAAAGGCACAGCGGTTGCTCTCATCCTTCTTCCTTTGACAGTAAAAATAAGAATCGGTACAATCTTTCTGAAAGGTAATTTAGTAACATTTATCAAAAGCCTTAAAAATGCTTATACTTTTGATCTAGAAGTTCATCTGTTAGGAATTTATGCAAAGGAAATAGACATTGTTATTGAAATATTAAAAATCTAATTGTTTTACCATTGGGGATTAGCTAAATACAGACTAGCCTTTTAGTAGAATACTGTGCAGTCATTAAAAACAATGTGATAGACAGATATTTAAGACATGGAAGGGGTGAGGTATGTGTGTGTTTAGGGAGAGTTTATATATGATGCAATTTTTGGTAAATAAAAATGTGCATACATTGAAAAAACTAGAAAGATGTTATATATTCTAAAACATTTTTTTCTTTTTGATTAGCTATATCTTCTGAGTTTTTTTTATAGTGAACACGAACCTTTTTTTATTAGGGAAAAAAAAGGAAAGTATTAGCAGGAACATTACATGATAGAAGGGAAGCTAACATATATGGAGCATTCCTGGGTCAGGCACTGTACTTGGTGCTATATAAATTCACCTAATTTAACCTCACTGTGGAGGCTCCTGCCTCTTGTCCTACTCCCTCCAGTTCATTCTCACACAGCTATAGGAGTGATTCTTCTAATAGCAAAGATTTGGAAGGAAGCACACCAAACTATAAATAGTGGTTACTCTTAGAATTTAGATTAAGGAGATGGCTATAAGGGAAGACTTTCATTTTTCAATTTAATATTTCTATATGATTTGTATTTTTTTAAATGTATATATCTTGAAGTGGGGAGGAAAAGCATGTGTTGCCACGTCACTTCCCTTTTAATCCCTTCAGTGGCTTATCTCATTCCCCACTTTTCTTCCCCTTACACCCTCTACTCCAATTCTACCTTCTTTTTTTTTTTTAATTTTTTTTTTTTTGGCTGTGTTGGGTCTTCGTTGCTGCGCGTGGGCTTTCTCTAGTTGCGGCGAGCAGGGAGCTACTCTTTTTTGTTTTGAGGGGTTTTTTTTTTTGCGGTACGCGGGCCTCTCACCGCTGTGGCTTCTCCCGTCGCGGAGCACAGGCTCCAGACGCGTGGGCTCAGCGGCCACGGCTCACGGGCCCAGCCGCTCCGGCATGTGGGATCCTCCCGGACCAGGGCATGAACCTGCGCCCGCTGCATTGGCAGGCGGACTCCTATCCACTGTGCCACCAGGGAAGTCCGTGGGGGCTACTCTTTATTGCGGTGCGAGGGATTCTTATTGCAGTGGCTTCTCTTGTTGCAGAGCACAGGCTCTGTGCGCTCGGGCTCAGTAGTTGTGGCTCACGGGCTCTAGAGCACAGGCTCAGTAGTTTTGGCGCATGGGCTTAGTTGCTCCGTGGAATGTGGGATCTTCCTGGACCAGGGATGGAACCTGTGTCCCCTGCATCAGCAGGCGGATTCTTAACCACTGCACCACCAGGGAAATCCCCAA
The DNA here is from genome assembly GCF_005190385.1 of Monodon monoceros. Lineage (NCBI taxonomy): Eukaryota > Metazoa > Chordata > Mammalia > Artiodactyla > Monodontidae > Monodon > Monodon monoceros. The sequence goes on from NW_021703784.1 coordinate 57,806,851, forward strand.
TTCTGCTTTCTTCAGGTGAAGCTTCGTGCTCTTTTGCCTCCGATTTGTAAATGCATTGGGTCCTCCCACTTCACCAACCCAGATCTGGCTTCTCAGCCTTCCAAGTCTTTAATACCTTAAATACCACGTCCTCTGGGAGGCCTTTCTTGATCCCCTCCCTTGGTTTCCCACCATACATGGTACTTCTCCCATCTAGCCTTTATCACACTTCGCTGTAATTTTATGCTAATTTGTTGTCCTTCCCAGAAGAGACTGTAAGCTCCTTGAGGGCATGGACACTAACACCTAGAACAGTGACTAGAACATAGTAAGCATTTGATAAGTAATTGATGAATAAACACTTCGTATTTTATAGTCTTGGACACTGAGCCTTAGAGAGCCGTTAGATAACGTGTCCAGAGCCTCTCAGCCAGTAAAGTTTCAGAGCCAACTTTCCTACCCTTGTCTTTGATGCTCGTAAAGTTCATGTTCTCTCCACTGTACCACTCACATGAGCAGAGGCAGATCCAGTCCCCAAACATGCCTCAGAATCTGAATGTCTACTTCCTGGGCCTTTCCTGTTTTTGACACTTGGTGTCTTTTTGATTTCTTCCAGTGTGGTGCAGGTCCTGCTTGCAGCTGGTGCTGACCCAAACCTCGGGGATGATTTCAGCAGTGTTTACAAGACCGCCAAGGAGCAGGGAATCCATTCTTTAGAAGGTAAGTGTGGGCTACCCTGCTGTTCTGAGATCTCTTCTCCCTGTGGCTTCCAGGCAGCCGTGCTCTGTGCCAGCTCTACCAGCAACTCAGGGTGAGAGCCTGCAAGTCCCTCATCCTCTAGGAACTCATGGAGAGCGCAAAAGGCTTGGAACAGATGCCCTTCACAGTCCCCTCTGGCTCTATAATTTATGTCACTTCAAGTCTTGGGGAATAAAATAGAGGCCCAATTTCATAACCGGGGGGGAGGGGTAGAAGAACCTTTTAACTGGTGTTCTCCCAAAAGTGCCTCAATCTGTGGAGTCTCAGATGAGTGGACAGTGGAGCAGATTTCCATAAAATAATTAAGGCAACTGTGTGGAATGTGGATTTATTCTTCCTCTACTTTCTTCAGACTTACCCTGTCCCAGCCCTACCCCAGAACTAGAAAGCAGCCTCACTGGTTTCCTCAGCCTCAGAAGTCCCTCAACTGTTTTTTTCCCCTCTTCTGTGTGAAATACAATCCTCTCTCTGGACTGGCTCCTCAACTTACTGAATGACCCAGGACAAAGAGTGGACCTTGTCTGTGCTTGTAAAATGGGGTGGTCATCAGTGCCTCCCTGGGGTGTTGTGTGCGTGGTTGCTTGGACTTCTCAGAGGAAGGAGGCGGTGTGCACCTACCAGGGCTTGGTCACGTGTCCGTTGAAGGGTACCTGGGCAAGTTAGTCCGTTATTGCCTCTGGTGAGTTTTTCAAAAGTAGGGTTGAGAAGAGGGCAGGTTGCTTTGACTGCAGACAGAGATGAATATTTTACATTTGAGCTTTGCTTGTCCAGATTGGCTCTGCTGCCCGCCCATTATCCTGGATCACTCACAGAGGCTGAGATTCCCCTCCCTTTCCAGCAGCAGGGCAGATGAGCCGTGGCTACTTTAGGGTTGGCAGTAATGCCAGGAGGACAGACAGCCTTGCCGATTGCCTAATGGTCAGAACATTGACCTGAGGGAAGGTTCAGCAGAGTGAAGCAGTGTGCTCAGCCTTCAGAGCTGTCAGCAAGGCTACCAGGCTGACGTGGGTGTGGTAGCCTAGGGCAGAGGTGTCATTGCTGCCCCAGCAAGATTTCTCAAATCAGCAGCGTGAGAGAAATGTCAAGAGCATCAGAGCATTGCTACCCAGTTGCAGTGTGAAGTTGCCTCCCCCTGCCTCTCCACCTCTGTGAACCTGCTCCTTTTATCAAGCTCACTTGCTGTGACTAGATCCTCCATGGAACCTTTGCTGCAACCTGCCCTCAGCTGCTCTTTTGAATGTTCTCTAAATCTTGGCCCTTTATGTGGTTATTTGAACTCTGATCTGCTCATATGTCTTTTCTTTCCTCGTCAGCTGACAGTTCCATGTTCAGGCCTTGACCTGTGCCTCCTTGGATTCCCCACTGAGCTGGGAGAATCATGTTCACTTTGTTTCCAACAGAGGAGAATTTCATGAGTACCAAACTTGCCCTATATTTGCAGCCTGATGTGTGGGAACTCAGCTTATAGGCTGTCCTCTCCTCACTCAGACATAGCATTGCCACCCTCAGCTCTGTCTTCTGTTCAGGTGCTCTCACCAAAAAGCAAGGAGGAGCATTTGCTGAGAGGGCAGGGCCAGGTAGAAGGGAAGGGATTATTTGAGTGCCTTCTTATCTGTTCTTGGGATCCCAACAGGGTCCAGTAAGCATTTTTGATTTCACAGAATCTCAGAACTGTGAAGCCATCTAATCCAACCTCTGCTGTCACACCAGTCCCCACCCGTGCCTTTCAAGTTTTGTACCTTTGTGTTCTAATAGTTCAGCTTTCCAGGTTGATGCTCATATTCAACATTCTAGATCAGTGGTCAGCAAACTTCTTCTGGAAAGTGCCAGATAGTAAACATTTTAAGCTTTGTGGGCCAGTTGGTCTTAGCTGTGACTACTCAGCTTGGCCACTGTAGCGTAGAACACAATACACAAATGAGAGTGTGTGGATGTGTTCCAGTAAAACTTTATTTACAAATATTGGCAGCAGGCTGGATTTGGCCCATAGGCTATAGTTTGCCAACCATGTTTTAGAAATTTCCTTTTTTTCTTTGTTTCCTTCCTTCCTTCTTCCCTCCCTCCCTCCCTTCCTCCCTCCTTCCCTCCCTTCCTTGCTTCCTTTCCATTTCTTTGCCTGTTTTCATCAACCTCCTCTGAATTTTTTTTAACTTTTGTTAGCCAGCCTATATTCTAGGTAGGTAGACAACAAAAATATTGGAATAGGCTAGCGTATCTCTCATGAAATAAAGATAAAAATATTAACTATCTCTTCTTATTTTATATGATCTGCAAAGTTAGCAAATAGGCTTTCTATGGATTCAGTTACTTATTCAGCAATAATTTTACAAAATTTTATTGATCACATTCCTATCTAGCAGGCATTGATCTAGGTACTGGTGAGTTAGACAAGATCCCTGCCATCATGTACTTCATGTGCTAGTCTTTGATTAAAATGTTTACAGGACTCTATTAAGTACAGAGCCCTGGAGCTCATGATCAGGACAATTTAGAAGCATTACTCAACAGTCACAGCTGTAGATCCACCAAACTTCATTCTTTTCTAGCCTCCATTTCTTCATCACAAAATTTTAAGAGATTTTCTCTGATTTATTCCTGAAATAAAAACATGTTTAACATTTGTCTTAATTTGTTGCTCAGTAATCCTTTCCCAAAAGGATATTAGGTTATTCTGGCGTGGTTTTGTCTTATCCTTAGCGAACCCATACTGGTACCCAGTAATCACCTAAGTGTTTCAGAACCATTAAAAATAAATTCTAGATTGAAATAATAAATTTTATCAACAATCATTGATAAACTCACTGCTCCGTGGCTTGTGAGATCTAACTCTCTCTGTAGCTTTTTCTCTTTTTTGAATTTCAGACTACCTTTGCCGGCCACAGTTTTCTGGCAGCTCAGCTGATTTTCCCTGATGTATCAGTGTGGGTGTACTCTGCTCTCTGACTTCATACGCTCTGCTTTCTGACTCCGGGCCTGGAGAGTGATGGTTCTTTAAAATTGTCTCAGGGTTCTCCTCTCCTTACCAGTCTAAGCCTTTAACTCCTTCTTAAACATATTTTTCTTTCCTTTTTCCATTTAAAGATACCTCATTCATTTATCCATTCAACCAGTATTTATTGATTGCCCACTGTATGCAAGTCACTGTACCCAGCTCGGGGTCATTCTCACTGATGAAGTAGACAGAAACAAAAGAATCCTGTGGTTCTTTTTTTCTTTGGATTGGACTGACTTTTTCATGGGAAGCTACCTGACTTGGGGATGTGTGAGGAGGTTAAGTAGAAGACGAGGTACAAGCCCCTTGTCCAGAGTGTGTCTAGGCAAATTCACAGGAAAGTCACAAGCTCAGCAAAGTTCTTCAAAACACAAGCAAAGCATAAAGTCAGTGCCAAAGTCCATCAAGTTCACTCAATTTCTAATAGATATTTCTGTGGGGTTCAGCCTGTGCTCAGTACTGAAGGGAAGAGTGAGTTGTAGTTTGTGACTTTGGCAAGACCTCCCTAAACCCCCATAATATATCCCTTGTCTACCTTATCAGTATTATGTGAAGATGAAGAGATAAAGTATGTGATGTGTGAATTGTAGAGTACTCTACGGTTGTAATTGCTTATTAGTTTTGTTTATTTATAATTGAGCATGCACTTACTGAGTGTCAGCACTCTGCCAGATGCTGGGAATAAATAAAAATGGATATATATGATCTAGCCCCTCAATATATATGATCTGCTCCCAGTCAAGTAAGAAGACAGACCTGTGAACAGGCACCACAGTGCAGAATGATAAATGCAAAGGTTGATAGATGTACAAAGGATATAGGTAGCACTGGTATAGGTAGTGATGCCCTCTATCTGAAGGCAGACTGATATCTGGGAAGTGTCACAGGGTAAGTGACTTTGAACTGGGTCTTAAGGATGAGTCAGAGACTGCCAGGCAGACTAAGAGGGGTGGACTTTCCAGGTAGAAGGGATAACACATGCAGAGATATGGGATAGGTGACAGCCACTGGAATCATCTGCCACAGTACTGAGAACAGCAAGAAGTAAGACCAGAGAGGGAGGCAGGGTTCTGTGTGGGAAGGACCCTGAAAGGCAATTCTAGGGAGCTCATAGTGTTTTCTGAAGGCCATCAAAGGATTTTAAGTAGGAGAATGCTCAGTTTACATTAGCATTTTAGACGGACCATTCTGATGGGGTGGGGATGAATTGGAGAGGAGAGATTAGCAATGTTTGGGGGATGATGGATCCCTTTGAGAATTGGATGAGAAGTCATGCTCCTCTCCCTCAAAATGCATTTCTCATTTCTGGGGATTTCTAAAAGAAATCTTTGGGAATGGAGAGAATAGGTATTAGAAAAATATTAGGAGGAGGTGGAGTATTCAGTGGAATGTGGGAATTGATGGAAAAGGAGGCACCCATCTGTCACCTCGGGTTCTGCTTTGGGTGAACTGTTAGATGAGTGGGTCTGTAGTTCAAAGAAGTCTGGCAGCATTTGCTTGGTAGTTAAAACAATGAATGTGACTGAAACTGTCTAAGGAAAAGAGTTAAAGGGAAGGGATAGGAGGACAAGTCCTTCACTCAGGGTATCAGCATTTAAGGTGTGGGGAGGAAAGAGGATCCAGGCAAGGAGACCAAAAGGTATCAGAGAAGTTTCTCTCAGAGAGGCTCTATATCCGTTCTGCCTGCTCAGAATGGGCACAGCCTAGAGAGGAAAGAAACCTCTTTGCTGAGACTTAGCTGTCGGTTGCCCCATTTCTAGTGAAACCCTTCTCCTGTTTGACATTTGGCATTGCTCTAGCAAGAAGCCTGCTCAACTGGCACATTACTGTATCTTCAGCTCTTGTCAAGGTTGGTGTTTCTGGGTAGAGAGCAGGTCTGCTGGTGCAGGTGATGTAGGGATGCTTGGCCTTATTGGTCTGACTGTTCTGTCCATTCTCTCCAGTTCTCAGAATGGCATCTTCAGAGGCACAGTGGTATCCTGGAGAAAGGTCAGTCTTCAGTGCCAGGAAGTAATGGGTCCTCTGAGCTCTGTCACCAGCTGTGTGATCTTAAGCAAGTGGCTTAAGGTCCTTGAATTTAGGTTTTCTCATCTGTAACATAGGGATAACAATACCCATCTTAAAGGGTTGTTTGGATGACTAGAAATAAATACATGTAAAGCACAGTAGCATGTGATGAAGAATTTCTGTACAGAGTTGGGTCTTGGATCAGTGTAAGGCAGGAAACCTGCCTTGGAGGTACTGAGCAACTCACCACTCAAGGGGCACTGACAGAGGCTGGCTGTCCGCCCATCAGGGATTTTGTAAAGGGTCATTAGATTATATAGCCTCCAAGGTTCCTGTCAGCCATGTGATTTCTAAGGTTCTAGAAACTTTAGGCTCATCGTCAGAGCAAGTAATGTACTTAGAAGAAGTAGGATTTGAGCTGGACTTTGGAGAGTGAAGAGGAGGGGAAAAAAAAGAAAAGATTTTCTTAGCAGGGAGCACAGCTTGAGCAAGGCACTTAGAGGGGACACGTGGAGGGGAGCTTAAGAGATCACGGCTGCTTCTCTACCAACTCACTCCCTGATCTTGACCACATTCCATTCAGTGCCTTGAGCCCCACCCATGCCCACTCTAGGAGAGTTCCACTTGTGGCTGGCTGATGGGTGGTGGGCCCCAATCCTCAGGTGGAGGAGGCAGTAGATTAGACGTAACAGTAAACAAGTCACCCAGTCAGGGATGCTGCTGGCTGCTTGTAAGTAACTGTTATAAACATTGGGTGTCTGGGGCTGTCAGAAATGCAAGTGAGCCCTCTAAGCTCCTCCCACGTAGACAATTAAAACAATAAAACATGGCAGAAACGTGGCCAGAGCAGGCTATAAATCAGCTTCTCTTCTCAGCTCCAAGTGGCGGCTGTATAAAGATGAGTTGTGCAGAAGCTGGGTTGGCACAGGGCCCTTCTGGGGGTAGAGGGCCTGGCTTTCCTGGCTGAACCTGCCAAGGCCAACCCCACCAGCCCAGTTGGCCCTCTTCCCACAGCTCCAGGGGCTGCAGGTCCTGACCTGCTCCAGCTGACTTCCCCATCTCTGTGTCTTCAGATGGGGGACAGGATGGTGCAAGCTGGTACATCACAAACCAGTGGACAAGTGCCCTGGAGTTCAGGAGATGGCTAGGAGTCCCCGCCAGCGGTAATGGAACTGCTCTCTATAAAATTTCTCCATCTCCCCAGGACATGCTAAGGAGTAGTCTTACCCTAGCTCATCTGTTCACTATAAGTTAACACCTAGCACCCACTGCATGTCCAGACCTACCCAGGCAAAGCAGAGAGAACCTGCGCCCTTGGAGACAAACTCAAATGGGAGTAATAAGGCTCCCAAGGACCTAAGAATCACCTAGAGAGCTTGTTAAAACACAGATTCCTGCCACACCCCAACTCCCAAGATTCTGATTCAGTATGTCTGGGGTAGGACCTGATATTTTGCATTTCTGCATTTCTAACAGGCTCCCACTCTTGAGTAGATGATCTAGGCTACTTGTGCTTGAACTGCTTTAAAAAAACTCATCTGGACCTTCTCCTCCCTGGAAGAGACCTTTTTTATTGCCACTTTAAGTTTCATTCCTAGAGCGTCTGTGTGTTTAAGCCATGGTATTATGGGTGTACAGAACACTTAGTAGCTATGACACCTGGAACAATTTTCTGTACCTCTCAGAGGCTGCATCTCCTTATTTGTAAAATAAAGGTTATTGGGAGAGTTAGGGGTAGTATATTTATCCCTAGCCTAAAACGTAGAATATAGAAGGAATTCCATTAATGTAAATTTCTGTTTTTATATCATCATCTTTGTCCTCATCATACTCTTATAAAACTTCATTCAGAGTCTCTGTCACAGCCTTCCAAATGCTTTTCAGCGGTAGCAAACTGTTATCTGCAAAGAACCAAACATTATCTCAGAGTCCAAGGAATGGCTTGGCTATCACCTAACTGTGTGACCTTGGGCAGTTCTCTTTAGCTCTCTAAGCCTTGATTTTCTCATCTGTAGAGAATAATACTTTTTATACCATAGGTTTATTATAAAGATCAAATTGAAGTACTTATGAAATATTTGAGAAAATACAAGGTATCATGCACATATGAGGTATCAGCGAGAATGATAATTAATAACAATAAAGATTGACGACATGACCAAGACAGTGTTTGACAAGGGTCCAGTCAGAGGTGCAGATAACAAGGACTATCAGAGCTCAGAGAAGAGAATCTCTGTCTGAAACATCAGGAAGTAAAATGATATTTGAGCCTCAAAGTATAAGAAGGTTTTATGGAAGGGCCTGCAACTAAATGTGAATTGGGTGTGATCAGAGAAGGGGTATGTTATGTCCAAAATATTCAGGGGTGGAAAACAGAAAAAACATATTTCAGGGCAGCAAGTAAACTGGTTAGGGTGAAGCATCTGTACAGCAGAAGATTCATTTTAGAGGGTAATGAGCAGTAAAGGTGCTGCTTTAAAGAGAGTAGGCTGGGGCCAAATCAAGATTCTTGGACCTTATCCTTTAGGCAGAGAGGAGTCTTGAAGGTCCTAGGGGAGAAGGTACTGCAGGAACTGATTCCTTCCAGAGTAGAGAAGCAGGGGGAAGTGGTAATAATAATAGTAAGATGATGATGATGACGATAGCTACAGCAGCAGGTTATGTTTATTGATACTTACTGTGTGCTCACAGCAACCCTGTGATGTAGGCACTAAAGGAAACTGAGGCAGAGAGAGGATGCCAAATGCTAGCAGAACTGTCTCCTGCCCTTGTAGGAACCCAGCAACCATATCAGCTTGTATGTGCCCCACACTTAGCTCAGAACCTCTGACTTGTCCGAAGTCTTGGAAGGCTTGGGGATCTGCCAGGCCAAAAGCTGTTTGGGCAAGCTATTATTTTTAATAATGTCCCTGCCTCTTCCTCATCATTGTCAGAGCCTTGTCACACCTTCAGTGCCAGTGGTTCTACATGTCATTTCTCAGCAGTGTCAGCCACTACAGAGTCACTAGGATGGACAATGCACTGTCTATCCATCAGGCCTTTTGGTCAACTTCAAGATTAAGTGTAGCAGCCAGTTAGGTTAATTGTTTCCATCCTTTTAGCCCTCCAAATCTATATATACATTTAACTAAGAGAGGGAGATAGACTAGTTGACATGTTTTATTAAAAAGAATAAATTCGACACATTTATGAAAATAAGAAAAAAGTGGGATGGGGTGTCAAAGAACTAGTCTTATGATTTTTAACTGATTTACATATTTTGTGTATAAATATTTTTTCATCAAAATTTCCAAATCAGGGATGGGTCCCACACACCACACAAAATATATTAGAGACATTTATATGGATAGCAGGAAGGGAGACAGAGGGCTGAAATTTTCCAGGCACCCAGTGATTGATGGGGGCCGAGGCTCCCCCTGACGCTTTATTGAGTTTCCGATGATTATCTCTCACTGAGACATTTTTTACAGATGACGGTCGAGCTGTCACAATGGACCATGGGGGAAAAAAACCCAACAATAATAACACTTTAATCATTTTACCGCACTGCTCCCTAGTATCTCAGATTCATCTTCCCTGACACACGCAGTTCATTATTCTGCCCCTCCCTGGATGGGAAATAAAGGAAAATAAATATATATGTAGACACAGTTACCCACATACATACACACACACAGAGTATATATAAGAGACCACCCCAGAACCAGAGAGGGGCAGAATTTATTGTTCTTTTTGCAAGTGTTGAGGTTTATTAGTAGAGATGCTGGGTTGGCTTGGAATTGGCTATTAATTACAGCATTTTGTATTTGTTTTTTATTGCGGGCTTTTAACATCTTAAAGAAAAGGCAGAGGAGAGGCAAGCAGGTGTAGAGATGGGGAGCACAGAGGGACCAAGTTTAGCCAACCAAGTAGCATGGCTTGCTGAGAGGCAGAGAGGTCAGACTCCTTCCTCTTGTTGCCAGCCCTGCCCAGAGGATCCCTGGACCTGAAAGAATACTGCTTTGGTTAGGATCAGGGTGGGGGCAGGGGAGTAGGAGAAGGTGAGATCAGGGTAATTATAGGACAGATCAAAGGGACTCTAGATACCTGTGAGCATGTTATTCCCCTGAGAGTTAGGAGAGATGGGAAGTAGTGGAAGTTCAAACAGACTGTTGATGGGTCTGTAGATAACAGAGTAAAAGATAACAGAACAAGTAACAGATTCTTAAGAGTTTGCCCAGCTCTTTGATTTTGATGGTGTGCAGGTGAGACATGGGCTCTGGAAAGCTCTACCTGGGTCTGTGGTCAGAGGAGGGTCCTGGACCAGAGAGGATGCTTCTAGGGCCACAGGCAGGGTGAACAACCTATTGTCTTAAGGTTCCAGGCCAACCTTCCTGCTCTTCCATTTCTCTTTCTTGGAGTGAGAGAAGATGGACTTGGGATCCCAATGGGAAGGCTGCCCTTGATGTGTCTCCAATAGAGTAAGTGCTAGCCCAGTCTTCTCTTTAATTCATCAAACCTTTCTGAGCTCCTACTACAGAAAGTGCCAGTGCTCATGCTACACTATGATAAGGTGAGCCAGGGTCCTCTTCTTAAGGAGAAACCTTCCAGTCTATGGGCAGAGAGCATGGTGTTTGTGAGAACCATTTTTAAGCGGGGTCTAATCCTCCAGCCATAGGCCAGCCTAGATGACCGTTCTCTACAAGGTTAAAGAGATCTATAAGACACAGTATCTGTCCTTCAAGAACCTGTTTTCTGCTTGGAGAGACAAGCGTAACATCCATTCACTAAAGAAGTATTTATGGAACACCTGCAATGCTCAAGAGTGTATGCATGAAGCAATCTGAGAACACAAAAGACTATGTAAGAGAAAATGTTAATTAATTTGATGTGGACTAGACAGTACTAGAATGCAGAGAGGAAAGGGAGATCAGTGAAAATGAGACTTCTTGAGCTGTAAAGAATGGGTAAAACATAGATAAATAAAAGGAAGAAATAGTGAAGCCATGATATCACACAGAGAAGAGAGTAAAAGCCTTGGAGTTGAACGGACTAGCTCAGTCATTGACTACCAGTATGACCTGAAACAAGCTACATAACCTCTCTAAGTGCCAGCTGCTTCATTTAGTAAATAATAATAATAATAATAATAATAACAGCCCTGTATGATTCTTTCAAGGAAAATAATTGTAAAGTTCCTTGCACAGTGCCTGGCACATAGTAAGTGCTCAGTAAATGGAAGCCATTATTTCCTTATTACTTCAAGAGTTTTATATATATATATATATATATATATGTATTATATTAATATGTATATAAATATATTTTTAAATATATTTTTTAATTTTTTGCTGCATTGCACGGCACGTGAGATCATAGTTCCTGAACAAGGGATCGAACCCATGCCCCCTGCAGTGGAAGCACAGAGTCTTAACCACTGTACTCCCAGTGGTTTCTGCTTGGAGAGACAAGCGTAACATCCATTCACTAAAGAACTTCACTCTTGGGAAGTCCCCCAAGAGTTATATATTTATGTAAGACTCTTAGTCCTGGGATATTAGCCTTCAGAACTCACCTGTGACCCTTCACTGAGTATGAAATGGGCTCCTTTCAGTGAGCTAGACATATTCTTCAGTATTAGTGTAAGAGGTGATTCTGGCCATGATTAGAGTGGCATCAAGAAGAGGAAAGGGCACAATAATAAATTTATTACCATTTATTGCATCCTTACTACATCAGGCAATGTGCTCAGTCCTTTACATTTTTTAATGTAACAGTTTTATTGAGATTTAATTTACATACTATACAGTTTACTCATTTAAAGTGCATAATTCAGTGGTTTATAGTATATTCACAAGATTTGTGCCACCATCACCACAATCAATTTTAGAACATTTTCATCACCCTGTAAAGAAACCCCATACCCATTATCAATCATTCTCCACATCTCTCAACTCTCCCTAGCTCTAGACAACCACTAATCTACTTTCTGTTTCCATAGGTTTGCCCATTCTGGACACTTCATATAAATGGAATCATACAATATGTGATCTTTTGTGGCTGAATTCTTTTTGACTTAGCATGTTTTCAGGGTTCATTCAAGTTGTAGCATGTATCAATACTTCATTCCTTTTTCTTAGCTGAATAATATTCCATTGATGGCTATACTACATTTAGTTTATCCGTTCATCAATTGAGAGTCATTTCAGTTGTTTCGACTTTTGCTATCATGAATAATGCTGCTGTGAATGTTTGTGTACAAGTTTTTGTGTGAACATAATGTTTTCAGTTTTCTTGGGTTTATATCTAGGAATAGAATTCCTGGGTCATATAGTAACTCTATGTTTAACCTTCTGAGGAACTACCAGGCTTTTCCAAAGAGGCTGCATCATTTTACATTCCCACCGGCCATGTATGAGGGTTCCAGGTTCTCTTCATCCTCACCAACACTTATTATTGCCTGTCTTTTTCACTTTAGCCATCCTAGTGGATATGAAGTGGTATCTCATTGTGGTTTTGATTTGCATTTGATGGCTAATGATGTTGAGCATCTTTTCATGTGCTTTTAGGCCATTGTGTGTCTTCTTTGGAGAAATATCTACTCAGATTCTTTGTCCATTTTTTAATTGGATTTGCCATTGAATCTTGTGAGATAGGTGATGATATCTATCTTGCAGATGAGAAAACAGATTCTCAGAGATGTTAATTTGATCAAAGTCATACAGTGAGTTTTGCTTACCAGTCTGACTGGCTCTGACCTTTATGCTCTTCCTAATACACAGCGCTGCCTACTGAGGATTCATGGTAGGATCACCAGGGTCATCTCATGGAGGGGGGTCTCTCCAGCAGGAAGGGAGGAGTTGGAAGTCTATTTGGAGACATTAGGACCAGGTAGGAGAGCCTCTGAAAGTCAAACAGAGGAATATGGATATATTACAAGTTCCAGGACAGCAGAGGACATGTTAATTTAAAAATCACCATTTCCTAGATGCAGCCATTTCCTGTGCCCTTCACTATATCACATCATTTCAATTTTCACAACAACCCAATTCAAAGATATTAATGCTTCCATTTTACCAGGGAGCAATTTGGAGCTCAGCGGGATGAAATAATTTTCTAGAGTCACTAGGATTAGAATCCAGGTCTTTCCAGCTCAATATTCTGAACTCTTTCCTTTCAGAGATACTTGGTAAAAGATAGATTCTTTTGATGTTATTTGCAGCATTTATAAGATCTTGAGGGCAGAGCCTGTTCATATTGCCATGGCCCAGCCCGTGGAAAGTACGTAACACTTTGCTGGATAAACAAGGAAAAAGACTAGAGTATATGCTATAGAAAGACCTAATTCCAGTTGGATTTTGGCAGGGAGAGGAGGTTTGAGTGAGATATTGGATGTCTCCAGTATCCCAAGACTTGGTGTCCTGGGGGCTTTGCTCTAACTTTCTAAACATGGGCCTTGGGAAGAACATTCTGGTACCTAGACATCCTTGGCTTCCCTAGAGCAGATCAGGCATTTGGAAGTGGGATGGGTTTGGCCAGCCTTGCATCTTTCTTGTGTTCATGACAAGATTAGAATGGGAAGGACCCTCAGAGACCAGACCCTCAGAGACTAGTCCAGTGCTGCTCAGAGTTTTCTGTGAGGAGCAACACAAAGGGCTTTTTCAGCTCTGCATTTCCAGGCCCTGCCTATTGAATCTAAATTGCTGAAGCGAGGGCCCAAGAATCAACTGTTTTGTTTTTTTTTCTTACAAGTTACCCATGTGATTCTGTTGCCACTGAAGTTTAAGAGCCACTGATGTGAAAAAACTCCTCTACTTTAAAAATAGGGGATCTGAGGGGCTTCCCTGGTGGCGCAGTGGTTGAGAGTCCGCCTGCCAATGCAGGGGACACAGGTTCGTGCCCCGGTCCGGGAAGATCCCACATGCTGCGGAGAGGCTGGGCCCGTGAGCCATGGCCTCTGGGCCTGCGCGTCCGGAGCCTGTGCTCCACAACGGGAGAGGCCACAACAGTGAGAGGCCCGTGTACCGCAAAAAAAAAAAAAAAAATAGGGGATCTGGGACATGAAGGGATTGAGATACATATCAAGTTTAGTGAAAGCCATTTTTGAACCCAGTTCACTTTTCTCTTGGTCTGTTGTTTTTGCTGTTCCCCATGCTGCTTAATTCATCAACAAAAACCACTGCCTGCGCATAGCTTTCAGGATACAGTCCAAACCCCTCTCAGGATCAGGCCTCTGCCTGCCTGGGCAACTTCATCTGTGCCCACTGCTCCACCTGCCTTCACTCAGCATTCCAAGTTTACTGAAGGACTCCCAGTTTCTTGTATGGGCAGGTAATGCAGCCTTCACCCTCTGTCCTTTGCAAGCACCACTTCCTTTCCTGGAACACTCTTCTCTACCTCATCTTCCAGATAGTTTTTCTGGGAGATTCCTCCCCAAGCCACATGACATGTGCCCTGTCTTTGCTGCCATCAGACAGTTTGCGCACGTGCCTTTCATAGCACTCACTGTGCTGAGGTGCTCAGTAGTGGTGTGCTCCAGGGCAGGGGGTGAATGAAGGCTCCTGTGTGCTCATTGCTGAAGATACGTGAAATACTGAAGTGATGCTGGGTGAGATACATACAGAAAATGTTATGAACTAGTTTCTGTCATCCATGAGGAAATTAGGGAGTCAGAAGGGAAATTTTAACACAAGAAAGTATTACAAGAGCTGTTATAAGACGATCAATAAGTAAGTGGTAAATGGATACACACAATCAATATGATAGGCATCCAGGGCAGAGCAGGGAGGAAAGGACTTCCTAGAAGAGGAGGCCTTGAATTGGGCTTTAAAGAACAGTTAGGATTTGGAGAGGAAGGAGGATCATCCAGGCTGTGGAAGGAAATAAAGAGCCTTGCCCTCCCCAGAGATGGTCTCTTGGTGACCCAGCACAGAGAGTCTCCCTCTTGCCCCATCCCTTGGCTGAAGATCAACACAAGAGGCAGAGCCAACAGTGCCCGCAGAAGTTGAGGCAGCTTGCCGATGCTGGCAGTAGGAGTAAGGATTTAACGAGGTGGTAGATACACAACACCTTGTGGGGAGGGAGCTGTGAGCCCAGAGGCTTCTTCCTGGAGACTCTTGGTAAGAATTTAGCTTAGTCCCTGAGATTCAAGCCAGGTCCGCTGATGCTGGGGTATGTGAGGCTTGAGCCTGTGGGCACTGGCGAAGCTGTGCAATATGGACGATGGAGGCAAATGGGCTCAGGACCTAGTCCTGGTCCACCACCAATTAGCAGTCCAAGTTGGGCAGGCCATCCAACCTCTTTACCTCTGTCTCCTCTGTTCAATAGAATAATATTTGACCTATCTGTCCTAGGTTGACCTGGGGTGAGGAAACAATTGCATTGAAGCGCTCTCTAAACCATAAAGTGCTGCACAAATGTAAGAGGTTATCCTTGTGTTTGTCAGGTTAGTCCTAAAGGTTCCCTCTCATGGAGACATGCTCATGTTTTTAAAGGCACTGCTACACACTCCATGACATTAGATGGCATAAGTTCCTGGGCGTGGCGGGTAGAGGCTGAGCCTGAGGGAGAGACTTTTAGCTAGGGTTACCTTTCCTCCACACAAGGCAATGATAATAAAGCTTTTGTTATCTGGAGACCACTCATTTTGCCCCACATGCCTTTTTTCAGTCTCCTCCAATAGTCTTAGCAATATGAGGACAGAAGCCATGTCTGATTCACTTCTGCATCCCCAGTGCCTACCCCAGGGGAGAAAACAGCATTACTAAATGTTTGTGGTAATGTTTTTAAAAATCTGTTATCAGATTTTATTCTCATAATACTTAAATATTTAGTATTCCTTAAATTACTGCTTGTCGTGCCCATTTTACAGATAGAAGAACTTAGTAAGTGGCAGAGCTAAGATTCAGGACTGTGTGACTCCTTTACCTTAAATTACTGTTTCTTATTGTGGGGGGCAGTGGTTTGTTTTGTTTAGTTCAGTTTTGTTCTGCAGTTTCAGCAGTGCTGAGTAGTGGCCAAGCTATAGGAAGGGCTTTGGGGACAACTTTCACCTCTGCTAACTCCTTGGCACTGCTAAGTGCAGGGAATCCTGCAGAGTGTACGTCAGGTGCACACCTGCCTCGGCACTCAGACTGACCCTGGCCACGGCACCGTGCCATAGACTTTGCAACATCAAAAGGCAGAGGTGGGAGCAGAAGGATAACAAAGTAATGCTTTGTCATTCTTCCTGTGGCCACAAGGGTGAAGGGACAGGAATGGCTGGCCTGGAGGGGAAGCAGGAGCCTGAGCCCATCTCCCCCTGTGCTGGAGACAGGCTGGTAGATGTCTTTGGGGAGGGGATGGTTCACTGGCTGAGGACCACCTGTAAACGCCGGGCCTCAAAAGACCACGGTGGTGGCCAGCTGGTGAGCCAGCCTTGGACGAGTCACTTTAGCTTCTGTGGGTTTGCTTCTGCTTTCTCTGTGAGAGCAAGTGAGAACATGAGGGTGCATGCTGCACACACCTCCTTCCCACCTTTAGTCTTTTTTTTTTTTTTGATGGAGAAGAGTATGAGATCTAATGATCTGGGGGTTTCAGCAAGATATCCTGGGTCAGGGCTTCCAAATCTGGGCGATGAGGGGAAAAGAGCTTACTGTTAAGAGCATGAAATGAGCCTAGCTGACCTGGACTGGGTCCTAGCTCCACCGCTGACTGACTGTGGCACCCTGCTGAACTTCAGCTTCCCCATCTATAAAATGGGGAGAGTGAACTTCCACCTCACAGGGTCGTTCTGAAATAAATAAGTAAATGAAGTGCTTTACAGATTGTTATGCACAACCCAGTTCCAAAGAGTGTTCCATGGAACACCAGTACTGCAGGATTTTAACAAGGGTTGGGTGGAAAGAGGCTGTCAGACATAAAACTGCTGAGTAATGCCAAATTAAACAGATGGTTCTTACTCACAACTGTGCCTTTTGGAGGGGAAAAGTGCATGCAGCGTTCCCCAAACCTCTTTTCACAGAGAGAATACACTTTTGGAAGCACAAGACTAGACAGTAAGGATAATAGCCGACATTGACTAAGAGGTACTGTTAGGCCCTGTTCCAAGCCCCTTTAATCACAGCGTCTCATTCAATCCTTACAATATCCCATGAGAGGGCACTGTTATCATCTCTGCGTACAGGTAAAGAAACTTGGCATGGAGAGGTTAGGTGAGTTACCCAAGATTACACAGTCAGTAAATTCAGAACTGGGACCCAAACACAAGTGGTCTGGCTCCAGAGCTCACTTTTTTAACAGCTGCACTCTACTTCCTCTACTAAATACTGCTGGCTGGCATTATTATTATTATTCCAAAAACAAGGTAATATTAGGGCCTTATTTATGTATTAGGTATGCATTTGCTGATTCAACAAGTATTTGTTAAGCACATATTTATGGTCAGACACCATACTGGGCACTGGGATACAACTGTGGGGAAGACAGTCACACTTCCTGTCCTTATTGCGCTTTTGGTCTAGTGGGGAACGTAGTCAAGTAAACAGATGATTGCAATGGAGTGGGTAATAAATACCATAATTGGGAGATGCCTAAAGTGCTAGGGAAGCTCTTGGGAGGAGTAACTACCTCAAACTCAGCAAGAATCACTAGAGGAAATGACTTTTAATCAGAGGCCTAAAAATGAATTAGAGTTAGTCAGTTGAAGGCATGGGAGAGGGGGAAATGTTCCAGGCTGTGGAATAGTATTTGCAAAATCCAAGAGGCAAGAAAGAGCATTAGGAAGGGGATGGTAAGTGATGAGACCTCAGAGGGGAGCAGGGGCCCTCTTCATGGACATTCCTTATTAGCTGGGCTGTGACACTGCCACTCTGCTGATGTTTGTCCCTGAACCAAATAGACCAGCTGTGTCCCTTGAGTTCATCTACTTTTTTATGGTAGGCACCCTGTGTATAGCTCTGTCTTGCACTCGTGAAACAGTGTTATAATTTGTCCATTCAGTGGTCTGATTCTTGCATTAGACTGTTAACTTCTTAGAGTCAAGAAGTGTGTCTTATTAGTATATCTCCAGAAGCTACCACCATGCATTGGTGTTCATTAATGATATATTTTGAATGAATGATATATTTCCTTTGTAAAATGGATTATACCCTTCCTGCTTTCTTGAACCAGCTATCACTTTTCGTCAGGTTCATCATTATATCTAGCAGTTAATGTCCTATGTGGCAATTCAGTGGTGCCCTAGGGGCTCTTGAGGCACTGTATTCTGTGGCTTCCTCTTTCAGCTTTATATTGTGCTGTTCTTTTCCCTCCCTGCCGGGTCAGCACTTGATTGTAATCAGTGTACTTGATTCTGAAGACTTCTCCCTAGCCTTCTAGTTTGCTTCTTCTAATCTGCAGTGGGCTGGAAACAAGATCCCTTACCATGATTTGATGAGACTGTTCATGACCAAGAGTTAGTCTCTGAGTTAGATCCTAAAGGGCTCTTATGAGAAAAATGCAGATGCCATTGCACAACGGACTTACACGTTAGCTAATCAGAGGCCTTCTTCCTGTTTTCCCTGCTCCAGGAAAGGTCAGATAACACTCCAGGGGTGGGGGTCATCAGTCAGGAGAGCCTCTGACTGCTACAGAAGAGCTGATGGACCATTGATTCACCAGACCACAAGAAAGTGTGGTCTGTTCCCCAGTTACACACTCCAACAACTTCATTTTGACCAGACATTTGAAATGCTTCCACCTAAGTAAGCTTATCCGGTATTAGCTACAAACCTCAGGCTGATCTCTGTTAGGGCAAGTTCCATAGAGAGTGTGCTGGCACCTTCACTTGAGCAGGGAAAGAAGAGGGAGTAGGAGCCAAGGCTGGGACCAGAACATCTGGGCTCTGGGCTCTGATTCCCTCATTTGCAAAATGAGAGTGACAGCATGCTGTGATGAGGAAAAAGGGTGAGGACTCAGATTAGACCTGGGTTCTAATCCTCACTTAACTACTTATTAGCTCTATGATCTCTGTGCTTTAGCTTTCATCTATAAAATGGGAATTATAATACCTACTATATAAGGTAGTTAAATAGATTGTGTGAAATGACCATGTCAGCCAGAGTAGAGGAAGGTCAGTAAGTGAAATCTATTAGGATTAGGAAAAGGCATGACAGTCTTCTGGCTTTTGGGACTTTAAATAGCAAGTTCAGTTTTGTAGGAGGGGAAAATGCATAGATTCCATTCCAAGACAGCTTGGAAAAGAATGGTTTCAGAATTGTCTGGTGCTTTTGACTACATAGGCAAGGTTATGAATTACACGCCTTTATCCAGTGGGAGGTAGGAGGAGCCTGCCCTCTGCAGGCCCTATGCCCTGGACTCGGGGAGGAGTGGGTACAGGTAGGTAGGACCCAAATTCCTCCTCCAATGAACTAAGCTCAGGAGGGAACATAAGGCAAGAACTCCAATAATTTCTGCATGAGGCAGAAAGAAACCCCATCACCTAAGCAGCATAGGTATCGTTCCACGGGGGCTCGGTTCCCAAGGGAGGGCCCAGAGGTTGGGTAGCCTTCCAAATATTGTCCACAGTGGGGCCATTCAGGACAAAAAGCATAAGTCATGACTGTCCCAGGTGAACAAGGACATGTGTGGTCACCTAACCTAGAGTGATGCAACTGGTTTTAGGTTCTTTTGTATCAATTTGGAGAGAGAGAGTCACTAATATTAGCACTAGAGTGAGCCTGGGGGTTTTTGGTTCTTTGACACATGAAGTGCTTATTCTTCCTACCTTCAAAACCAATGTTCACAGTACATTTATTAAGGGAAAAAAAGCAGATTACAAAATTGCAATGTAGTAAATTCCAGTTTTGTAGGATATATATGCAGGTATAGCTATACCTATAGATACAGATGTAGATATAGATATCAGAGGACATGTACCAAAATACTAAATGCAGTTTCTCAAGTTGCAGAGATAATGATGCTTTTTCTTCTTTGTACTTTCAAATTTTAATGGCTTTTATAAATTTTAAAATTTCTTTACGAAATATTAAATACTCACTAGATTGTAGACGTCTTCAGAGCACAGAGGAGGTATGTTACTGTTCTGCTAAGAACAGCCTCTGTCTCTTTCCTGACTTGTCCCATGTCTTTTTTCTTTTCTTTTTTTTTTTTAATTTATTTTTGGCTGCGTTTGGTCTTTGCTGCCGTGCGTGAGCTTTCTCTAGTTGCAGTGAGCGGGGGCTACTCTTCGTTGTGGTGCACGGGCTTCTCATTGCAGTGGCTTCTCCTGTTGCAGAGCACGGGCTCTAGGCGCGCAGGCTTCAGTAGTTGCAGCACGCAGACTCAGTACTCGTGGCTCGCAGGCTCCAGAGCCATGGGCTCAGTAGTTGCAGTGCACGGGCCCAGCTGCTCTGCGGCATGTGTGATCTTCCCGGACCAGGGCTCGAACCCGTGTCCCCTGCATTGGTAGGCGGATTCTTAACCACTGTGCCACCAGGGAAGTCCCTTGTCGCGAGTCTTACCCTAGCCTTCTTTTCTTCACCTGGATAACTTCTCTTCACCCTTCAAGACTGTCATCTTTTGAGATCCTCTCCATGCCCAAATTGAGCTAAGCTCCCTTCTGGCTTTCTGTATCATCCCGTTATACCTATAATGGCATTTATCTCAATACTGTAAACATCTGTCTACTGTCTGCCTCCTTTGTCCGATTAGGTCAGGGACCATGTCTGATTTATTTCCGTGTCCCCAAGTGAATCCTATCAACATAATGGATGTCAGTAAACATTTGTGGATGGGCTCTGTTTTACCTCCTCTTTCCCAGCACAGATGGCCAGGCACATAGTAGGTGCCATTATATGTTTAGTAAGTAGGTAGATGAGTGAATGAGGGAATTAAAATGCCAAGAGAAAGAAGACGAGGTTGGCAGCTCATGGCATTTGTTGCTAATGGAAGGATTTGTGTTGCTGTCCCTCTAGTCCTGGTCACCCGAGAGGATGACTTCAACAACCGGCTGAACAACCGTGCCAGCTTCAAGGGCTGCACAGCCCTGCACTATGCTGTCCTTGCCGACGACTACCGCACCGTCAGGGAGCTGCTTGGTGGAGGTGAGGTTATGGGTGAATGGGGTGGGGCGGGGGGGCAGGGAAAGAGGGTAAGGACTTAGCAACCTCTCTACCCTGGAAATGCCATGCTTCCCCAGAGCCTTGTTACCCTCTTAGAGCTGGAAATGCCTCGAGGGTGCCTGCGCTTCATGAGAGTGGCTGTGTGCATGTGTGATTTGCCCTCATGTGGCTGGAGTGCGTTCTTTGCCTGTGATTGTGTGAGGTACCATGCCATCCTGCCTGTCTGCACATGCTCTGAGAGTTTTCTTGATGGTTGCTCTCCCCCAAAGTGTCCTGTCTTCTTCCCTGTGACCTCCAGAGCAGGGCTGGTGGACCAAGGGGGAGACCCTTCAAATCTCTACTAACCCCAGTCTCAAAGACATCTTCCTTGATCCCACCTCCACCCTAGTCTAAATTAGGCTCCTTCCGTTACTCTGGGTCATGGTACCCTACTCTTTTCTGTCATCGCACTTGTTGCAATCTGGAATTGTTTTTGTGTGTTCAGTAGCCTTTTCTCTAACCTGACTCTGAGCTCCCTGAAAGCAAAGGCAAGAACCATGGCTGATTCATTCCCAGCACCTGGTAAAGTACCTGGCACACAGTAAGCACTCAGTAACTCTTTGTTGAATGATTGAATACCCTTCCTTTAGAGAGCATTGATTTAATTGGAGGGATAATACATACCATCCCCAGACTCAGGCTAGTCTGGTCCTATCCAGGCCCGCTACAGAGTTACCTGCCACCCTGTCAGATGCCTCCCACGCAGTCACTTTCCCTCATCCCACTCCAGCCTCTCCTTGGAATAGGGAGGGAAGCATCTTGCCAGGATGTGTGGTGCCCAGGCCCCAGAGTGAGTAAGGCATTGACTGCCTGTTTATGCCCTCACTTACACTTCTTAAAGGTTTAGGGACCCTCTCTTGGGCCTGGACGCCAGGGTATTCCTTGTCAGTGGTCATTCTTCATAGAACCTGGGAGCTAGAAGGATCCTCAGAAGTCCTCTGGGTTACCCTGATTGCCTGACTTCTCTTCTCCTGGCAGAAACCTCTCCAACAGCTGGCTGACTGGCATTTCCTTGGATTCTCTCAGGGACTCAGGGAATCCTACTTCTTCCCTAGGAGTCCATTCCATTTTAGTTCTTCTCTGACTGGTTGAAATAGATTCTTTTAAATGAGGTGTGATTTTCTTCTCTGTATCTTCTGCCAACCTGTCCTTTGCAGCCAATCACTTTTTCAAAACCCAGTCTTCAACGAAAGTTCTTTAAGTCCCAGAGCCTTTGCCTCCCTGGCCCAACCTCCCCAGATCATTTTCTAGTCCTTGTCATGTGATTGGACTGGAAGGATTTCTCAGTAACCCTCAAATCCTGCCACCTTGCATCAGCCCTAGCCACACTCACTTCAGACTCAGGCCTGGCCCATATCCCCAGCCTACAAGGGACCTACCTGCCCCAGAGCAGCCAGAGTGTGCCTTGATCTGGGGCATGTACATTGTGAGGCGCAGGACTGCTCACAGATGTGGTGACGGCGCCTGGGATGACTGATGCTTTTGGAGCAAGAACTCATTGCTCTCAGAAGCAGAGACTTAGAAAATGTCCCCAAGCAAGACGCTACTCACTTTGTCCTTTGGAAAGCTCTCCGACGAGACATCTGTAGCTAGGAATTGCAGTGTTCACCATGGAGCTTCTCTCTGCCATGCCTTAAAATCAATCAATACCCCCAGCTATTGTCCAGTGGTTTACATTCCCTGCTTCCCCTCAGCCCCTAAGCAGACAGGGAATTCACTCTAAAAAGATTCCTTCTCCCCAGCCTTCCAGATCGAACACCTTTGAAATGAAGAAACACAGGCCTTTTATGAAGCACCCCTCCACACTCACCCCCCAGGCCAAGGCTGGCCCTTTGAGCCATTCCAGGGGCATGGTTCTTGCTTGTTGACTTGGAACAGATGCCCTTAGCCCCCACCTTTACAGTTCACCCACCTGCCTTTTTACCCAGAATCCATTTACACCCCCTGCCCTAGCCTCCCAGCCTCAAGGGCCAAAACCATTAACCCACTTATTTCTCCCTTCCTGACCTGAACAAGTGGCCATCACTCAGGGCCTGCAGGCTTGCCAACTTCTGACCTCCCTCCCCCCTTGACCTCTCTTGGTCTGCCTGTGTGTGTGACCAGCCAACCGAGAGGCAGGATCCTGCTCCCTTGTCCTAGGGGCTCTTGTCAGTGACATTTCCGAAATTTTCTGACCTCAGCTGACCTCCTCCAGAAGGTTTCAGGGAAGGCAGGCCCTGCCCTCCTGACCATCCAGCTTTTTTAGCCTATATTTGCCACCGGCTTTGCTACAGCACCTTAGAGGCTTTCTCTGTGAGATCCAAGGCAGGTTTAGACACAGGGCCAGCCTGTGCTCACGAGGTCAACACCGAACCCTTGTCCTTGAAATTGCTTAGTCCACAGGGATTTAGGGCCCCCAGATCTTAGAGGAATAGAGCTAGAGGGGGCAACCGCGCTTGCCCTCTGATCAGCAGTCCCCACGTGAGAGCTGGGGGTGGGGGGTGGTCCAGGCAGCAGCATCAGTCTGGTAATGTGGGAAGTTCTCTGACCTCTTAAGAGGCAGCATGGAGTAATAAAAAGGACTTTAGGCTTCAGAGTCAGACCAACCTGGGTTTGAATCCCAGCTTCCCCAGCTACTAGCTCTGTTGGCTTGGACATGTTACTTTAACTCGCTAAGCCTCAGTTTTCTTGTCTGTAAAGTAACACCTGGGAAATATCACAGTGATTAGTGGGCATAAGGATTAGTGATGACATCTATAAACGCTCCTAGGTGCTCCACGATTGTATAAAGAAATCAAACTCTCACCTGGCAGCTGTAATCCCATTCCTCCCCCATGAAACCTATACTCCTACCTAATGGCTTCTTAATTCTGTTTCTGCCCCTCAACTTCCCCACCTTGCCTAAAACACCATCGTGTTCCCTCTCTTCTCAGCTAGATCCTCAGACTCTTCAAGGATCTACCTCTAAGGAAGCCTCTCCAGGTGGTCTGGTCTACTCTGATAGCACCGCCTCTGAACTCTTCAGTGTTGGGCTGGGTGCTTAGCACAGAAAGGCCCTTCTTCATCTTCGGGAGACCCTGAAACATAGTGAAAAGAACACAGTCTTGGGGATCAGACAGACCTGTAGTGTGTCTGATCTCAGCTCTGTAGTGTGACTCTGGGTAAGCCAGTTGCCATCTTTGAGACCATGGACCTCAGGGCATCCTAAGATGGATCTGGCAAACTGTCCCTGACCCTGAGAGAGGCTCAGACTGGTAGAGGAGACAGACATGGAAACAGGCAGTGACAGCAGGCAGATGCTCGAGCAGGGTCCTGGACAAGGGGCTGTGGGGATACCGAGGAGGAAATACCTGCTTCTGCCTGGTGAGCAGGGAGGTGGAATCAGTTACAGAAAGCTTCCCAGAGGATGGCGTGCTTCAGCCTTATCAGGGAGAGTAATAGGAGTTTGCCAGATGGATTTCTGTGGAAGAGTTCTGAGTTCAGTAGTGCCAGTTTTCTACTCCCAGCCTCCACAGAAAAGTGGGTGCACTGGCTTCTGTGGTTTTCATCTCTGAAGATGCTGCTTCTGCCTGGGTTGCTGGCTTATGAGCAGGAAGGCTCTGCTTCAGTACTTGACTGCCAAGTACAAGAAAAGGTTGGAGGAATGAAGGAAGGGCAGGACAACTGAGAAGACAAGTAATTAGAGAAGATGGGGGCCTCCTTCCTCAAGCCCCTGGAGCTGACTCATCCCAGTAGTTCCGAGGCTCTTTAGGTGCTTTTGCAGCTTTTTCCTCCCAGGGATGTGATCCCACTGCCAGATTGATTTTCCTAAAACATATCTCTTGTCACGCAGCCTTTCTCAACCAGGGTTCCTCTGGAAAATTAAGCTCTAATGTTTTAAGGCATCTGTTGCACACAAGGAATTAATTTCTCTCCCAGGCATCTAAAGTGGTACGAGTTATGTACCATTCTTGAGAGAATTGAGAAAATCATTACTCAAATAATTTCCCAGTTGTGGTTCAAAGGAGAAACCCCAGGTGAGAAAGATCACAAGGAGGGAGCATAAACTGTGGAGTCAGGATCTGAATCCAACCCTGCCCTTAATAGCTGTGTGTCCTGGCTAAGCTGTGACCGCTCTGCAGTTCTCTTTCCTCATATGGAAGTGGGAGCATGCCACCTACCATCTAAGGTTTTGTAGCATTGGGCATGTGTAGGTTCTACAGAGTAAGCACTCTACATATAATATCTGTTATTTACTTGAAAAGCACCCAGTGCTCATGTATTTTTTTTTAAAAAAAGGAATCCTACCCATCCTAATTTGTTAACCTGGTTTTAGAGTTGTTCTAGTCTGACCCTCACTTAGCTTTTTTTTCCCACTGCTGCCCTAATACTCCAGCTACAGCGTAACGTGGCTTCTGTGTTCCTACCTCAGTGCCTTTACTCATGCAGGTCTTTCTGCCTCTCATTTCCCTTCAAGACTTTGTTTCTCAGCCTAGTGGAATGCTTTCTACCAGCCAGTCCGCAGCTCTCATGCCACCTCCCTTCTAAAGTCTTCCCTGTTCCCTGTGATTTGGGTCCAGTCCCCGCTGCTAGACTGAGATCATTTGAGGGCGAGGGTTATGTCTTACTTTCCCTGCCTCCTTTGCCACAATGCCCTGCACATAGTTTAGTACATATTTGGATGTGCCGGAATCTCCAGAGCCACTGTAGATTTATATGCCATTGGAGATGTGGTGTCTTTGCTTCCTGGCCTACTTGCTCTGAGTGTCATAATATATCTGGCTTTTTAGAGCTTCATGTATGAAGCTATCTTCCTTCTTTTAGTCACAGTGCCCCTGCCTTTTCAGCCACCAGTGCTCATCACCTCAGAAACACTGGGCTTTATGAAACCTAATAGCATCTTTCCCAGGGCTTCCCTTAGCCTCTTTCCTACCTACTTTCTTGCCCTTCCATGTCCCTCTGCCCAAGTACAGGGCTCAGTTGTCAGTGTTAACCAGCTGTCCTTAAATTCCCAACCATTGCCGCCTGAGGCAAGGAACCTTTCCAGTGCTGATATCTTCCCTTTAACAGCCTGTTATTTTGTTGTCGGGGCTAGAAACTTAGAGCTCCATTCCTTGTTCCACTTCACTGTCTGCCCATCTGGCTGCACTGCCAGATGTTGAGGGGATCGGTTTTGCCCCAGGCTGTCCTCTATGGAAATGTCACCCTCTGATTCTTGCCAGCAGTGCAGGGAAGGAGGATGAGCACTGGGCTGAAGATCAGACCTCCTGGCTCTGCCACCAGCAAACCCTATCTGCTTTAGGCAAAACCTTTCTCCTCCATAGTAAAATGGAGAAATTAGTGTGGCTGATTCCAAGGACCCCTTCCAGCTCCCGCATACGGTACTATGTAACTCCTGGGCGAGTCTTCTCACTTATTTTTCAAGCGCTTATTGAGCATCTCTCCTGTCATAGGCTTCACCCTAGGCACCTGGGTAATAAAAGATGATCCAGACATGGTCTTTACCCTTAAGGAACTCATAGGTCAGTGAGGAAATCAGACATTTTAGCAAAAAATTGCTATCTGATGTATTAATGGAGATGTATAGAAGGTGCTGATGGATCACAAAGAAAAGACCTTTTAAATCTCTGGGGAGAGCAGGGAAAGCATGGTATAGGAGATGATGTTTCCACTAAGTCTTAAAGGATGCATGTGAGTTTACTGGGTGGATGAGGAAGAAAGGCAGAGGAAACAGCATGTTCAGAGGTATGGAGTAGAAAGCAGCATACTTTATTCAGTACACGGCAGGTAGTTCAGAAGAGCTGAATTTATGGGGTTTGAATTGAAGGATGGAAAGCAGGAACCAATAATGAAGGCCTGTAACATAAGATCTGCTAAGGACATAGAACTTTATTCTCCAGTGGGAAACCATTAAGATTAAGGGTAGGGAAGGATCAGATTTATGTTTAACGTGAAAGATGGTTTAGAAGTTTCAAAAATGTCTATCAGTAGTTGAATGGATAAATAAATTATGGACACGCAATGGAATAATAGAATGAATGAATGAACAAATGAACAAATGAACTCTTTCTGTATACAAGAGTTGGATGAATCTCAACAACCTAGCATTTCTGGACACAAGCCAGACATGGAAGAGTACTAACTATATGACTGGACTGATATATAAAGTTCAAAATAGACAAATCACCCAATGTGTAAGAAGTCAGGATGGTGGTTACCCTCAAGAGGGTAGGTAGTGACTGGGGAAGGGCACGTGAGGGCTTCAGAGGTGCATAATGTTCTGCTTCTTTATCTAGGTGCTAGTTATGCATCCACCTTGTGAAAATTCTTTGAGCTGTATCCTTATGCCTTCTTTGTACTTTTCTGTATATATGTTATACTTGAAAGAAAGATTAGAGAAAATAGGGCAAAAATATATTAGGAGGTGCATGATTGGAGAAAGGGAAAATATTTCATTTGAAAGCTATTTTAATTGTCTAGGTGAGACCTACAGCAAGGCAGTTGCAGTGGGAAAGGAGAGAAAGATTGATCCCAGAAAAATTTAGGAGTAGAATCATTAGGATCAGATGGTGAGAGAGAAGGAGTAGTCAAGATCAGGTCCAGATTCTGGACTGGATGGCCGAGTAGGTGGTATGTGCTTGTACTGAGGTAAGGAATACTGGAAGGAGGTATGGGTGGATTGGATGTGCAGAGGAATGACCAGTTTGGTTTTGAACATTTTCTTCCTCCCTCCTTCCCACTTTTAGATTCCATGGTCCAGTGTTCTAACTATTCCCTTGCTTCTCTCTCCCTTCTTTGTAATCACCTGATGAAACACTAGCCCTAGTTAAACCCAATCTCTTTTTACTTCATGTCTGTATCTGAAGAGCTGAATATTGCTGGAGGAAAAAATATCACACAACCATGCTAACTTGACTCACTTTACATTTATGTCCGTGAATTTCAGACTCAATACTGCCAGCCACCCCGCTACACTTCTTGAGTAAAATCACAGTCTTGTTCTGGATCACGAACACTTTTATATACCTTCTTTCTCCTCAAACCTCCAGCACTCGCCTTCCCCAACTCCCAAACTAATGATCTCACTTCACACTTCATAGAGAAAATAAATTGCAGTCATAAGGAAACTACCTTATCTTCCCACCACCACTTCCACCAGCCTACCTGCACCTATACTCCTGTATGCTGCCTTCCTTCTCTGCAATGGAAGAAGTTCCTAAGATCACCTCTGCTTTTGGTCTCAGACTCCTATTTCCTCTCTCTTTCTCAATTACTTTGCTCCTCCGGTGATCCCCTGTCTTTCCTACATTATCCTTTTTCTCCTTTCTGCTGGCTCATTCCCATCGGCATAAAGATATGCCTTAATATCACCCATCTTAAACAGCAAAGCAAACTAAAAACTTCCCTTGACCCCCATATCTACCTCTAGCTGCCACCTCATTTCTCTGCATCCCTTCATGGTTAAAAGTCCTCAAAAAGAAATGATAGCTAACCACTTAATTCACTTCCCCGGCTCCAGTTGTTTCCTCAGTCTCAGTGCCATCATGGCCAAAATATACTTCTATTTTTCTCCCAAAATTGGTATCCCCCAAGTCTTCTCCATCCCAATAAATGATAACTGTCATTTACCTAGTTTTCGGGCCACAAATCTTAGAGTTATCCATGAATTCTCTTTCTCCCTTACACTGCCTATCAAGTCCTTCAGTAAGTCCTGTCAGCTGTACCTCTAAAGTACATCTTGAACCATCCCTTTTTTGCTTCTAGTCAAACTCTAGTCCCAGTTCAGGACCACGATGCAGTTCTCCTGGATGATCACCACAGCTTCCTGGCTAGTCTCACCATTTCCACTTGTGTCTCCATGAATCCATCCTCCACAAAACTGCCAGGAGGATCTTTTTAAAATATAAACCCTGTCTTTCTGCTATTTAAAATCTTCTGTTGGCATACCAGTGAAACCAAAATGAAATCCAAATCCTTTACCAGAGCCTACAAGGCTCTGTTATCTAGACCCTTCCTGTCTCTGTGACCTCATCTCTAGCCACTCCCTCACCCCGCTTGTTCACTGTTCTCCAGTGACACTGACCTTCTTTCGCCCCTCAGGCACACTGAGCTCCTTTCCATCTTGGGGCCTCTGTACCAACCTCTCCCAGTGATGGGAACACTCTCCCCCTTGGGAATTCAGGTCTCAACTCAAATGCCCCTTCCTCAGAGAGGCCTTCCTGACCACCCTAGTAAAATAGCTCCCCCGGTCACTTTTTTTTTTTAATTAATTTATTTTATTTTTGGCTGCGTTGGGTCTTTGTTGCTGTGCGCGAGCTTTCTCTAGTTGCAGCGAGCGGGGGCTCCTCTTCGTTGTGGTGTGCGGGCTTTTCATTGTGGTGGCTTCTCTTGTTGCGGAGCATGGGCTCTAGGCGCCCGGGCTTCAGTTGTTGTGACACGTAGGCTCAGTAGTTGTGGTGCACGGGCTTAGTTGCTCCGCAGCATGTGGGATCTTCCCGGACCAGGGCTCGAACCCGTGTCCCCTGCATTGGCAGGAGGATTCTTAACCACTGCACCACCAGGGAAGCCCCCCAGTCACTTTCTGTCATATTACCTTATTTTATCTTCTTCATGGTACTTATCAGTCCCTAAAATGATCATGTTTGTTTGCATGTTTATCATCTGTCTCTCCCCACCACTAGGATGTAAGCCTTGTAATCACAAAGACCTTGTCTCTTTATTTCACTGCCATATTCACGGCTCCTAGGAGAAAACCTCACAGCTGGCATATAGTAGGTGACTAATAAATAGCTGTTGACCAGCCGGGGAACCTGTGGGACACTCTTGTAGAGATGTGAGGCAGGCAGTTGGACAATGAGTCTGAAGCTCAGGAGAGAAAGGACTGTAAGTTGGGCTTGAAGATTCGAGAGTTGTCAGTCTCTTGGGGGTGGTAGAAGCTGGCTTAGTCTGAGTTGTCCATGGAAAGTTGTAGAGCTAAAGAGGCCCAAGGACACAACTGAGAGAACCTACATTTCAGATGTGAGCATGAGAAGAGGAGCCAGTGCAAGAGATTCAAGGAAACAGGGAAAAGGAGAAGCAGAAGAGAGTGGGGAAGGGGTTGCTTTAAGGCAGTGCTTCTCAAACTATCTGAAAAACCTGCCTTCTGCAGGTTTTCTTTTTTGTAAAATATGATTAAAACAAATTATTAGAAAAAATATATTTTGAAAGGGCATATAAAATACAGGCCCAAATTTGTCATTAGGTTCAACAGACAAAATTACTCTTAAGTTGCTATAAAAGTTTCCAGACACATACTCTCACTTACTGTGCTTGTCTCACCGATGACTAGTAACAAAGTTCACAGACCAGCACAAGTGTGTGGACTACACTTTAAGCATCATTGCTCTAATGGTACTCCTGGGCAAGAGGGGAAGACAAATGAGCAGAACATAGCCTCTGCCCTCAAGTAGCTTAAAGTCCAGTGGGGTAAACAGTTTGGGATAGACAGACACACTGCATGGCAGAGATATCAAAGCAATGCCATTAGGATGCAGGCACCGGGGACCATGATCTGCCCCAGCTCTGCCACCATCTCACCCTTGTAGGGCCTCTGGCAGATCACAGCCCCTCTGTGGCATCACTTTTTTCATCTCTATGGTGAAGAAATCATGTCAGATGATTGGATGATAAGTTTTCTTCTGGTTGTGTGGACACAGAGCTAAAAACCCTCCATGCCGGCAGTTTTCTGTGGGAGCGTTGGGGAGTGACTTCTAATGGGTGCAGGGTTTCTTTTGGGGATGATGAAGGTATTCTAAAATCAGATTATGGTGATGGTCGCACAACTCTGTAAATATACTTTAAAAAAAAAACCATTAAATTGTATACTTTAAATAGGTGAGCTTTATAGTATATAACGCTATTTTAAACAAAAAGAAAGAAAATCCTCCATGCCACTCAAAACCAGAAAAGATTGGCTTGGATGGGTAACTGGTTGCAGGCTGTAAAGCCAGTTGGTCCCATAGCTAATGTGGTGTATAGGAGGGGCCCCTCTGTTGTATATAAAAGTTTCTTTTTAAAGAATACTATTAAAAACTTACCTGTAGGGCTTCCCTGGTGGCGCAGTGGTTGAGAGTCCGCCTGCCGATGCAGGGGACACGGGTTCGTGCCCTGGTCCGGGAAGATCCCACATGCCACGGAGCGGCTAGGCCCGTGAGCCATGGCCGCTGAGCCCGCGTGTCCGGAGCCTGTGCTCCGCAACGGGAGAGGCCACAACAGTGAGAGGCCCGTGTACCGCAAAAAATAAATAAATAATAAATACAAAAAAAAAAAAACTTACCTGTAAAACTTTCTCTTGCCCATACTGGTCTTTTTTGTTGATTTCCAGTTATTACCTTAACAAGTATAGCACTCCCCTTTTTTTTTTTTCTTTTTTTTTTGGCCGCTTCACGCAGCTTGCGAGATCTTAGTTCCCTGACCAGGGATCGAACCTGCGCCCTTGGCAGTGGAAGTGTGGAATCCTAACCACTGGACTGCCAGGGAATTCCTGCACTCCCCATTCTTATGAAGCTTTAAGTCTGGCAGAGTATAGACATTAGGCAAATAATCACAAAATTATTAGGTAATTACCATGGAGAGAAGTAGTATTAATGAAAAGTAAAGGGTACTAGGAGAGTGTAATGGAGACCTAATCTAGTCTGAAGAAGGTGAGGGAGGTCTTCCCTGAGCAAATAGCATATACATGGAGACCTGAAGTGTAGATGTTAGCCTGTCACTTGACTTGAGAAAAGCCTGTGGAGAGTGATGGCCATTAGTCATCCAGAAGGACCCAGCAGCCCAGTCAGGAGCATTTTGGGGAATGGAGGAATTCTGTGGTATTACTGCAGTTCATGTGGTAGGTCAGGGCTAAAAGGGGCCCTCAGTGACCCTGAGTCCTGTCCTCTGCCCTTGGCCTAGTCAGTGCAGAATGATGAACTGTCCTTGCTGTCCCCAGGGAAAGGTGTTTATGTATCCCAGATCCTATGGACATAGAGGAGTCACTGCATAGTTGAGTTAGAGATGAGAGCGCCTGGGCACCAGAGCCCCAAGCTCTCCAGAGCCATCTGCCATCCAGGCACCCGCATTTCATCAAGGCTTTAATCGGCTCCAAGCAGTCCTCAGATGAGCCTGGCTGGTATCCGGCATGAGCTCATCACCGCCAACAGTGGCAGCTGGAGGCCAAGACTCCCTTGGGTGAGGGAGAGGTCAGCATCAGTTGGGCCAGGTCTGTTCTGCATTCTGTGCTTTCCTCCACCTGCACTGGGCCTGGAAACATCTGAGTAGGATTCCGATTTCCCAAGGCAGGGCCAACTGCCCTTTGCCAGCCCACTCGTGCCCCTCCAGTGAATGTGCTCTTGGGCAGAATGCACAGAGAAAGGGCAACACTGTGTTTTAAGAAGGGGAACATCAGTCTGAAGGTCAGAGCCTGCAAAATAGCAACAGAGGCCCATCCCAGGGTCAGATGGGTCAGAACTGAGGTCCCCTTCCCAAAAAGAGTTTGCTTCTAGTATTCACGTGCTCTCTTCCTCTGCACAGAGGCCTAGAAGTGTCCCAGGGAGAACACAGCAGAGGTGCTCTCTGTAGGTTGATCCTACAGACTCCTTCCTGAAAATCATTTTGGAAATGAATTCTTTTAAGTGTAGCAGAAGAAAGGAGGCTGCCACTTCAGGAATCCTTCAGAAACTCCCTTTGAAGTAATGAACCCTGTGCAGTGGGAAGTGCTGACTGGGCGTCCGGTGACCTGCACTAACTTGACCTTGTGGTGGGCCCTTGAATAAGTCCCTTTCCCCTCACTGGGCCTCATTATCCCCATCTATAAAATTAGTTGGTCTAAGTTGGTGATTATTAGTTGGCGATCTCAAAGCTCCCTTCCGTTTTCAAATTTTGTGATTCTGATGAATAATTGCTCTTTGATTTATCTAACTGCAAATCTAAGTATTCATATTTATTCAGCAACTATTCATTATTTTCCTGCAGCTGACCACTGGCATCCCTCTTCTAGGTTCCTCTGCTCTTAAAGCAGCCTGTATAATTTCTTTATCTCAGTTAACACAGCATGTAGCTACTCAGTTATCTGATTAATAGATCTCACCTTCATTACACAAGGTAGGGTCTGGATCTGCAGGGCTTACATCCCCAGCACCTCGCACTATCCTTAGCACATATAGATGCTCACTGAATGTTTGCTAAGTTCATTTATAAATGGGCACTAGGCATTACAGGAATAGAAAGAAAAGATACAGGCCCTTCCTTCAGACTACACCCTGTAGAGTGCTGGTTTGGTGAAAAGGCCCAGACACAAAGCACACTGAAAACACTATGACAGTAGGTAACAGGACTAAATTAAATGTAAGCAAAGGTCAGAAAAAACAGTATAATGAATGAGGTGAGGAGGGGAATGATGAGTGTTGGCATTGTAGAAAGCTTCATGGAGGAGGGCGCCTGGAGGCAGATCCTGAAGGACAGGCAGAATTCAAACCAGCTGGGGGAGGAGGGAAGCTTGTCAGGTGTGGGAGGTGCAGAGATGAGCCTTGCATGTTCAAGACCTGGAAGAAACTGGCCACCTATCGGATGGTGGGTAGGGAGGCCTGAGTGTGGAGGGCCTTGGGGGTGAGCCAGAGGACTTGTACTCAACTTTGAAGTCAGTAGATAGCCCCTGAAGTGATTGTCTATTGTTGGCTTGTTTAGCAACTGTAGTGATTTTTACTTCAAAAAAAGGTAGAAAATAAAAATTTCAAGAAGTACCAGAGGATGTATAGTGAGAAGGAAGTCTGCCTTCCACATGCCTGGTCTTTCTCCTCAGAGGCAACCACTGTAGCTTTTCCTATGTATCCTCCTTAATGCTGCTGTAAACAGATTATCACAAATTTAGCAGCTTAAAACAAACCAAATTTATTATCTTATAGTTCTGGAGATAAGTCTGAAATGAATCTCACTGGACGAAAATCAAGGTGTCAGCAGAGTTGCGTTCCTTTTTGGAGACTCAGAATCTGTTTTCTTGCCTTTTCCAGCTTCTTGAGGCAGCCCACATTCCTTGTCTCAGTCCCCTTCCATCCTCAAGCCAGCAACAGTCCCTCAAGTCTTTCTCACATTTCATCACGCTGACAGTGACTCTTCTGCCTCCCTCTTTTACTTGTAAAGGACCCTTGTGATTACATTGGGCCCACCTGGATAATCCAGGGTACTCTTTCCATCTCAAAGTCACTGATAAGAAACCTTAATTCCCCGTTGCCAAGTTAACTTTATATATTCACAGGTTCCAGGGATTGGAACGTGGACATCATTGGGGGCCATTATTTTACCTACCACACTATCAGAGATATTTTATAAATGTTTTATTTTTCTTCCTGTTTTTGAATAGTTAATAGTTTTGAATAGTTAACTTGTACACAGTACAAAATTCAAAAGGGTTTTCAGTGAAGCCTTACTCCCACCCCATCTCTAACCCAAGTATTGTCCAGTTTCTCCATTGTATCATTATTAGTTTTTCCCTTGAAATTAATAAAGTCTATGGGGAGACATTTTGAAGGCCATGCAACTATCCTTTTCATCAAAATTTCCCCCCTAGACTTAGCATCCACTGATGGTTCTTTCCTGAATAAATCTTTATATGATGGTTGCAAAATGAATATTTTACATCTTTCCCAACTCCAGTGCTCACTCCACAGTTGACTAGTCAGCACCTGGCATTCTGTGGTCAATAAGAACCCCTTTTCTCCCATTTATCTCTTTATTGTCAAAATGTGCTTGTGGATACTCTTGCTTTAATGTTCTAGAATTAATTACTGACCTTAGTTGTTATGTTGGTGCTAAAATTGTCTCAGATTTGGCCAGGGTGCCATACCCCCATCTTTTTTTTTTTTTAATTTCCATATTTTCTGGCATAGCAAGATGTTTCAGTCTTACCTTGGATCCACCTTGCCATTGCCCTGGAATCAGCCATTTCTCTGAAAGCCCTACAACTTTTTAGTGGGCAGTTGTATTAGAGACTGAAACATGAGTATAGGTGTGCTTATTACACACATGCATATACATATACACACATATATGCATATGCACATACCTGTTTTAGAGGTCCTGAGAACACTGGTACCTCCCATTCCAGTCCATTGTTACAGCATTCTTCCTTGTCTTCACACATTTCATATTTCTATGCCCCTTCTTCTGTAGTGAGAATTCTGGCTCCAAACAGCACTGATACATGTACTCATTTGCTTAATCCTATAATACATCTAAAACAATCTTTAGACCTACTTCAGCTAAACCACTATAGGAAACAAACTACTAAAAGAGTTCAGGTCAGAATTTGTTTACAGTTCTCACAGCTACTCCATCCAAGGCTAAGGGTATATAGTCAAATACTGGTTCCTCAGTTACTTAGGTGGGTGTTTTTCCCTTCAGGGTGTTTATGTTGTTCGTTTGAAATACAGTTGGGTTAATTTTTTCAATATTCTTTCAGTTTTAGGATTTTTCTCCTCTACCTCTCCTTGTTTTAATTTTGTTGTTTGAATATGTAGAACATTAACGTTTTTCTAAAAACTGTACAAAAAGGTATACTCAGAGAAGTAAAACTCCCTCCTGTGTCCCTTTCAACTTTTTTCTGCTCTCCTTAGTAAGCCCTGACCCCTTGTAGATAACCAGTTTTGATTGTTTTCTGGTTTATTCTTCCTGTATTTCTTTGTATAAGCAAATATATGTGTGTTTTCTTATTTCTCCTTTTTCCTACATAAAAGCATACTATATATGCTCTTCTGAAGTTTGCTTTTTTTTACTTAACCATATTTCCTAAAATTCACTCGATATCATTTCACAGAAATCTTCCTTATTTTTTACAGCTGCATAGTAACCCATTGTGTGTATGTGCTATATATCCTATGCTTGATTTCCATTATTTTACAATTACAAATAATGCTATGTGAATAACCTCTTGCACATAAATTTGGGGATTGTGGGAGGTGCGTCTCTACAGTAAAGTTCTAGAAGTGGTATTGCTGGGTCAAAGGATAAGTGTATGCCCTTGGTTAATATTGCAAATTTCTCCTCCATAGAAGTTGTGCCATTTTGCATTCCCACTAGTAATGTATGAAAGTGGCTGTTTTCTCACAGCCTTGTCAACATCGGATATTGCCAAGCTTTTGAATTTTTGCCAGTCTAATAGGTGAGATACAGTATTTTGGTATAGTTTTAGTTTGATTCTCTTATTATGACTGAAGTGAGCATCATTTCAAATGTTTAAGAGCCATTTTGTCTCCATTTGTCAATTGCCTATTCATGTCTTTTGCCCATTTTTCTCTAGGACTTTTGGTCTTTGTTTTCCTCTTGATTTTTAAAAGTTCTTTGTATGTTAAGAATATTAGCTATTTATCTGTGATATATATTGCAGATATTTTCTCCCATTTTGGATTGATATGGTTTTAATACTTCTCATATAGTCCTAAATGTACAGCCAGGACTGAGAACCACTGGGATAGTTTGTGCAAATTGGAACTATTTTTTTTTAAAGGAGAATGGTTACAGAGAGAAAGGGACAGGGGCTGAGGACTCAGCCTTGGGTGTCACCCATGACTTGGGATAGACGAATGAACAGGAACCTGCAAAGGAGACAAAGGTTTAGGTATTGTGTATCATATAAATCAAGGTAGAAAAGAATCCAAAGGGGGCAGGATTGGTCAGCATCATTGGTTACTACAGCCATGGGCAGAGGAAGAAGAGGTTTCTGGGTGTGGGTGGTAATGAGGTCCATACCCTTACCTCCCAATACCACTTCATCCCTTCTCGTTCAGGCTGAGAGAAGATGCCCCGGATCTCTGTGAGTGATTTTGTTCAGCATTATTACCAGGGACTACAGGAGGCCTCTCCTGACAAACACATTGAAGGAACATAGCTCAGTTGCATCATAACTAGGGCATAATTATTCAGTCAGCAAATATTTATTAAATTCCCACTGAGTGCCAGGTACTGTTCTGGGCATGGGCTATCACAATAAACCCTCATTTTTAATGTGCTTCTCTCTCACCACTTTCTAAAAAGTTGGAGGTTTCCTTTACCCAAGTCCATCCATCTGGTTTGTCATGAAGCTTCAACTCTGAGACAGACTTGGTAAAGTCCTTAGAATTAATTAGGGAAAAGCACTTTTGAGAAACAGTGGAATCATTAGCACCAGCAAGAAGCTCTGGGTTGAAAATGGTCCTCTTGGTATAGATTTCAAGTCTATTCCCCGTCTTCTCCTTTTCCTAATCTCCCCACTACCCTTCCACTTATACTTTCAGTGACTATTGACTGGTGACTGTGGTTGGGCATGAAGGAAGGAGTATTAACTGGAAGAGTCCGTTTGGCAGTGGCTCCTGGTTTTTTGTTTGTTTGTTTCAGATTTTTTTGGCAACAGTTTTATGAGGGAGATGAGTAATTCCTTTCAACCTTGATGGGGGGTTGAAAAGTAGACATCAGTGGTGAACAGTTCCTGTGCCCAGAACTGCAGCCTGTGGCATTTAATATCATAGTTAAAGATACTTGCCCCTGTATTCCTGATTCTCTCCATTCTGGGAAGTGCAGTTAGCAAAACTATTTCATCGGTTTCTGTTTCTGTAGCTGTTCTCAAAGCCAGCTGTAAATAGGGCCTCCTGTCTTCCTTAAGGTCAGAGTGAAAGTCTGTATATTTGAGTGTACTTCATTCCAGTTAGCCTGGCTCAGCCACCACTCTGACGTGCTGGTACTTCTCATTCAAGCAGAAGGATTTACTTAGCTTTGGGAATAGACATGTGAGTGGAAGCCTAAGCCATCTCTTGATAACCCCCTCTTCCCTGCTATGGACATTAGGCTGGGATTGGTCAACAGAAGCTTAAACATCTGGTCAGCTCAGTCCTTTGGGGTGGTTGGTATTTTATAGACAACCCATCAAGATTGATTGGCCTCGTAACTGAATTAGCCAGATGTGTGGGCATTGTGTGCCCTTTCCTCAGCCTCCTTCAGTGTTGTTAGATGGAAGCAGACATGCGATTAGCATGTTTGAAGATGGTGTGCTTTTAGCGCACGAACAAAAGCTGCTGCCTTCTGCAGAGACTGTGGCTCTGCCCCAGACGTCAGCAGTATAATTATGACTGCTAAATTCAGCCCAGACCCCAGGCTTGGCTGCCTTGGTCTCAGCTGTCATTTGCAGGAAGGGGAGGAGGGGCACTGAAGCCCGGGGACCCAGGCTCTTATTATAGTTCACTTTGAACTCTGCTTTATCCAGAGTCTCTCCCTCCTTACTGACAATTGCTCCCAGCTGCTTTCTGGTCACAGAGCCTGCTGCCACTTCTGAGCATAGTCTGTGCTGGATTGTAGGGAGCACAGGGGCTGGCCTACTGAAAGCCCACAACATACAGGAAACTTGCCCCAAATGAAAATGAACTAAGGATCCCCATACTTCCAACGTATATGTCACATGCTATTCAGAGCATTATCCCTCATCTAGAAAACCCCTACCTTAGGTTTGCCTTGAACAGAAATCTTTGGCAGGAGTTTTTGCTTTTGCCCTTTTCCTCACCTAACTCTCTACGTGAAATATTCGATATGTTTGAATGTTCATTTCCATGCTTTTGTATCACCTCTTTTCTAACCAGACCAGCCTGCATATTTGCCTTCCTTAGAACACATCAGGCATTTTCATGTCTCTAGTAGCTCTGCTGATGCTTCATATTCTGTAGACATCTCATGCTCAATGTATCCAAACCCAGCCCTCCTCATACTTTCTTCTGTATTCCCTAGTTGGTGAATGGCATCATCATTACTGGTCACCCAAACAAGAAAGTGTTTATAAGTGTCTGATGACTTCACCCTCACTTTCCACCAAGCCCATCTTTCTTAGAGTTTTCTCTCAAGTTTATCCTCTCTCCTCTGTCCCCACTATCCTAGTTCAGACTTCATCACTCTCACCTGGACTATTGTAAGAGACTTTTTGTTGGTCTCCCTACCTCTAGGCTCCTTTCCAAACCTTTACCCTGCAAAACCCTACCACTCCCCTGTTTTGAAACCTTCAGTAATTTCTAGTGCTTGTGAGTTAAGCTCACATGCCTAACCCAGCCTGCAAGTCTCTCTGCAGTCCACCAGGAATCTTCTACCACCCTATCTCCAAGAGGGGCAGGGGACAGTTGTTTGCTTCAGGATTGGGACCAGAGCTTGATAGGCTTACCAGGGGCATGCCTGCAGCCAGGTGGGCCTGGGGACACAGGAACTGTCTCTGCCATAGGCCCACTCAACTACTCATTCCCTAGCATGGAGTGTTTCCTGCCTCCAAACCTTTGCTCATTCACTTTTCTGTGCCTGGGATGCCCTTTCCCCACTTCACCACCTATCAAACCCCTACTTAGCCTTCAAGAGCCAACTCATTTATGTCTCTTCTTGTCACTTTTCCTGGTTTGCCTACAGGAAGTGAATCACTTCTCACTCTGTTACCCCACAGCAATTTTAGGAAGCTTATTTTTGGCCGAGCCGCGTGGCATGTGGGGTCTTAGTTCCCCAACCAGGGGTTGAACCCCTGCCCCCTGCATTGGAAGCACGGAGCCCCTACTGCTGGACCACCAGGGAATTCCCTAGGAAGCTGTTTTATTGCTTTAAAGATTACAACTGAAGTTTGAAAAAACAGAGCTTAGCATGTGTCTCCTCATATATCCTCTTCCTTCTGTTTATCTGATTCTGCTGCCAGTAGCCCTGAGTAGGTCTCTAACCTGTGGAAGGCCACTCAGTCTCCCTTCCATCTGCTAAAGAGTTGGGGTGGCTGGCTCCCTCCTCGACACCTCCATCTCTACACATACACCATTAGTGAGAAATATTATAGGAAGGAATGCTTAATAATGGTAATTGTAGTAAAAATAACAATAGCTGTCATTTATTGAGTTCTTACTTTGTACCAAGCTCTAGACTAAGGCTTTTCTCTCTTTCAGTACTTAAAATATCTTTGCAAGTTTAATACTCTTATTACCTACATTTTCCATATGCATACTCAAAGGCATTAGGCTGCTAAGTAACTTGCCCAAGCTCCACCACTAGTAAGTGGCAGAGCCACTGTGGTATCTGTGATTATGATCTCAAGAGCAGAGCTCCAGTTATGTTCCTGGAGAGTATACAGGGTTCAGCATAAAATAGGTGCTCTGGAATGTTGGTTGGTTGATCACATGAATGAATGGATCAGTGTTCTTCCCTTTGAACTTGTCTTCAGGCTTTTAGAGACTGGCTGAGCATCTGTAGCTTATGCCAAGAAGTATGGATTTTGTCTCATTTCCTAATGCCCAGCTATACACAGACGTGTTCCCTCCCATTCAGTAACAAACTGCCTGGAACTCTTTCCTGGCTCATATTTACAAGAGAATGTGATAAATTCAGTATTGATCCCTCCTGTTCCACTGTAAATTTTGCAAAAGATGATTAAATAGAGAAATAGAGTCTTCAGGCATTGTGGCTCAATATGTTGTGGAGTGGCGTATCGACCTCCTCCATCCAAAGGCAGCCAGTGCCTAGCCCTGCTGCCCCAGACCAGTAATTAAAATCCTGGGAGGCTGGGATTTAAAATCCAATCATATCCCTGAATCAAGCCTTCTAGCCTCCCCATGTGATGAGTGCAATAAGGTAACAGCAGGAGCATGTTTATGTCTGTGCTGAAGCAGTCCCCATAGGGTGGGTAAGAAATGGAGAGTTGGGTAGCCCCGCTGGCTAAATCGCTTTGCCCTGACACCACAGCCACTTGTAAGACAATCTGTAGATACATAAACAAGTCCCAGCCAAAGACCAATTTGGACTGTAAGAGCAAAATACCATGCACAAAAATTCACAAATTGTGCTTCAGTGTACACTTCTGTTCCCACAGCCAGTAGTTGGTTTACACAAATGATTTGGCCTTGATTAACCAAAATTTGGCCTTTAGTAACCAAACGTGTGTTTGAATTTCCATAGGAACTCTTTGAATTAACCTGAGCTGAAGTCAGCCTTCCCTGTCCTGAGGCCTGTAATCAAGGCGTAAGATACTATTGAAATAAACTTGTCCATCTGCTTTCAGCAGGATCAGGAGCTCCCTGAGAGCAAAGACAGTGTCTTCTTATTCACCTTTCTGTCCCTGGCACCTGGGATGGTGCCAGATGCATAGAAGGCTCTCCAAAGATATCTCTGAATGAATGAGTAAACACAAATTAACAATCTTGAAAAAAAAAACCTCTGTAAACTGATGTGTAGAT
This sequence comes from Monodon monoceros, assembly GCF_005190385.1. Lineage (NCBI taxonomy): Eukaryota > Metazoa > Chordata > Mammalia > Artiodactyla > Monodontidae > Monodon > Monodon monoceros. The sequence goes on from NW_021703784.1 coordinate 57,847,863, forward strand.
AGCAGACCTACCACATTGTTACCCATTCAGAGCTTGAACACTTCCAGTGCTGGGGAACTCATTTGTTCCTGAGGCTGCTCACATTCTATCTTTGGATTTTCTGATGGTTAGAATTTTCTAATATTGAGCCAAAATCTGCTTCCAAGGGTCTTAATTTTACTGTTGGGTTCATGTAGAATAAATCTAATTCCTGTTCCACATGATGGCCCTTCAAATACCTGAAAATTCAGGCATGTTCTCCTGAGCTATCTTTCCTCCAGCCTAAACCTCCAGTTCCTTAAACCGTGTTTCTCACATGGCTTCTAAACCCTTTCTTATCTTGATCACTCTTCCCAGAACAGTCTCCACTTTGTCTGTCATCCAAAACCCATGACTTCCCATTTATCTCCATTAATTTTCATCTCATGTGTTTTAGCTCTTAATGTCCATCTTCCACACATGTATTTGGTACTCTTCCCACCCTAATCTGACATCCATAGATATGATGAACAGGCCATCCCCATGTCAGGGGTCAACATGCTGAACCAGGACCAAGCCTTTTTGCTGCCACTGGAAACTTGCTTTTTCTTCACCTCTGATCTGTCAGTCACTCCACCCTGCCGCTTGGGTCTGGTTAGTCCACCAGTCACTGACTAACCCTCCACACTGTAGTGATATGGAGCACACATTTCTCCATTGTGTCCTCAGTGTTGTCCTGAGACACCCCAGCACATGTCTGAAGAAGTCTACATATGCCCTAACTGTACCTGCTTAAGCAAACACATGTAATCCTGATGAAGAAAGGAAATGAGGTTAGTCTGGCATGACTGGGTTTCTGTGAACCCATCCTGATGCCTAGGGATCATCACCATTTCCTTTTCTAGGCCTTCACAAAGCATCCCTTTAGTAATGCATCTGCTTCTGGAGACAAGACACATATGGGTGATAAGTGTGTGATCAGATAAGTACTCTAGGGCTTCAAAGGAGGAAGTTGTCTGTGTAGGCTGCAGTGGTCTGAGAAGGCTTCAAGGCAGGGGAGATGGAGCTGGTCTTTGCAGAATGTTGGGTCTGAGTGGTAGGCAAAGAGGCGTTTGACACACTGAAGAGAATGGTGAAAACCCAGTGTAGTCTAGTCCCTCTGGTCAGTGCTGGAACTGAAAGCTCATGGGGTAGGGCTCCAGGCAAGCAGAAAGAGCCCTGGACTGGAAGGCCTGGGTTCTAGCTTACACTCTCCCACTCATTCTCCATGACCTTGAGCTCTGACTTTCCCCTCTCCAGGCTTTCTCCAGTCTTTTTTTCCCTTATTTCTTATTACAGCACCTTCTGCTCTAAAGCTGGTACTCTTTTTTCCATCTCCCCAGCTACACTGTGTATGGCTCCCTTGGAGTCGGGGGAGGGATTCATCATCCTCTTCTCATCCTGACACCACACTATATTGTCATTGTTTCTGTCCCTGTCTGTCTCCTACCAGTCTGGGTTCTCCCCCAGGGCAAGAACAAGTTTGATTCCACTGCGTGCCCAGCTCCTGGCCCAAAGTCAGTACTCAGTGAATTTTAATGATGGAGCCATGAGGCAGTAGCTCTCTGTTCCATGAATTTTAGAAATCCATTTCCCTGAAGGCAAGGGTTCCCAACCAGACTGTGTGTGTCAGAGAATTAGGACTTCCAAATGACATTCTGGGGGCCAGCTAGGACTTCTAAATGACCTGTTTGGGGGCTCCCCTGTCACCCCAGACAGGGGAGCCCTGAATGGGAGGAAAAGGAGTTCCATTTCGTACCCTTCTACAAAGCTGTCTGTCCCAAACCTGCCTGTCCCAAACCTGCCTCTGGAGACCCGCCCCACCCCCATCTTGGTTTTGGATCATCTGAGCACGTTGGAAGGGAAGAGGAAAGATGATTTTTAGCTCTTTTTGAGTCATCAGGCCTTTGGAAGGTAGCACTGTGTGGTGGAAAACCAGACCTGTCTTCTTTAAAAAAAAAATTTTTTTATTATGGAAAATTTCAAACATATACAAAAGAGAAAAATAGTATAATAAGTCCCATGACTGTGGGCAGATTATTTCAGTTCTCCCCGCTTCTGTTTTCTCAGTCTTTGTATGATGAAAACTGTATATAAAGGCCGTAACACCCAACAAATGTTAGCCAGTCTCCTTTCACCTTGCTCTTCCACTGGACTCAGTTATCTGTGAAATGGAAAAGAATTATACCTCTCCTGCTTTCTTCATCAAATTCTTATCAAGAATTAAATAGAAGGAAGTAGTTGGCACAAGGTATGGCACATAATAAGAACTCAGTAAATGTTCTCGGTTACCAGGGAGGCTGATCTGCAGGTGCACATGTACGCGGGTGTATGGATTCTGTTGAGAATGCTCAGTGGTTGGTTTAGGGGAAAAGCTCAGGAACCTCAGCTCTGTTCCCAGTGCTGCTGTGCTGCCTGCAGCATTCTGGACAGGGCTCCTCTCTCTCACCTTCAGCCTCTGGGAACACACAGAAGAATCAGTCCATCTCTGACCTGAGGAGCTACACACAGACTAACTCTGAAGATTGAACAGAGATGGACCCCCAGAAAAGGGAGGAGTGGGAGGATAATAGGAGCCCATGGATGATGAGCATTGAGAACTGGAAGGGCGAGGAGGCTTCCCAGAGAAGGGCCCTTGAAAAGGGGGTAGGGTCTGGATAGTCAGGGAGACAAGGAGTGGGGTTCCAGGCATGAGGAGTGTCCCAGACAACAGTGTGGAGGTGAGTGAAGGTGAGTGTGGAGATGGGACAGGTGCACGGCATCTCTCATGTGTCGTCCTGTCTCTCTTGGAGCGCTTCCTTGATGGGGAGCTCGCAACCAAAAAGAATGGATGGCTCCACATTGATGTCTCTGATCATGGGAAAGATTTCCCTTATATTCAACAAAACCTTCTAATTGGAAATAGTAAACAGACTGTTAAACTAGTGAAAATCAGGATGAAGGTGCTAAAGGAGCCAGCAGTAAAAATGGAAAGGAAGAGTGAATGCAGAAGTTATTACAAAGAGCATTGTACAGCCAGTACAATCTTTCTCCCCACCAATAGTTTTCAGGCTTTTTATCTTATTTAGTTCAAACAGAACCCCTAGAGGTAGGCAGGGCAGCAGTCATTACCACCAGAGAGATGAAGCAGGACCCCAGTCATACAGCCAGGGAGTGGTGACCCCCATCCCCACTGGCTCCCAGGCTGTGTGCCCTTTTAGGGGGCAGGGAGCCAGCTGCAGTTAGGGGAAGGGGTGAATCATGGAAACTGCAGTGGTGGTAGATCTGGGTCACTAGAAGGCCCCAATGGCTGATAGAACTGTGGGGGGTGGGAAGGAGTGGGTGAGCATGTCAATATTATTGATAATATAGCCTCACACATTTGTATAGGACAGTTACTGGGTTTTTTTAAAGCTGTCTCATACGCATCATCTTCTTAGATAGTCACAGAGTTAGCAGAGGGCCAGAACAGAGTGGTGTCAAGGGAGGAGGGAGTAACATGCCTCCTCCCCTCCCCATAGGCTTGCTGTCAGCACAGAGAAGATCTGAATCCCATCTCCCACTCTGACTTTAGCACTCTCACCAGGAAGGGCAAGTGGGCCTCTCTCTCCAACCACTTCCTCCCCACTTCCCACCCACAGAGCACTGAGGGTGTCGGAGCCCGACCTGACCTGATCTGTCACCCAGACAAAGAGGTGTCTAGAACCAGCAAAGAGACTGGGAGCTTTGGCCCACAGGAGCAAAGAACATGGTCACACACTTGCTGTGAGAAGGGCTTTTCTGGGTCAGGAAGAACAGCCATGTTGTGTGTGCCCTCAGAAGATAGCACATGGAAAGAAGTCCGTTCATTTGGTAAATCTCATTGAACACCTGTTCTGTGCCGGGCCCTGTGCTGGGTAGTCAGGATATAGCAGTGGATCAGCCATGGTCCCTGACTTCTGAGGGTTCTCAGTCTTGGATGGAGACAGACTGTTTTAACACAGGGATCAGTGTAGTAAGATAGAAGCAGATGGGCCTGTGGGAGCGCAAAGGATGGTACCAAGCCTGGGGTGGTAGGGAAACAAGGAAGATTTCCTGGAGAAGAAGCCTGAACTGAGTCTTAAAAGATGAACAGGTGTTTACAGGAAGTCCAAGGTGGGAGTGGGGTTGGAGAGAGAGGTTGGGGCTCATGTGAAAAGAATCTGCCCTTAGTTTAGTGGCGGGAACCCCTTGGTAGGCCATGAGCTTGGGACTGGGTTCTGGGCATGTTCAGGGAAGCCAGAATGACCCACCTGTTTCGAATGTAGTAGAGGGGAGTCTCTTCTTAAGGAATTGGAAGAGCTCATCATTAAGGTCTTTTTCCACTCAGAAAGCCTATGATTATGTCAAACCTAAGCAGGTGCTGTACCAGAGAAGAGCAGCAGGCTCCCTGAGCCCCCGTGGGCCAGGCCTCCTCTCCCATGAATACCATTTCCACTGCCTTATCCTGCCCTGGGTGTTGAGACCCAAGCCTGTCACTGGCACCAGCCAGGACCGGTCCAGGACCATCCACCCCCATCCTACTTTCCTGGCCCGAGCCCTATTGACAGATCCCCCAGAATCTGAAGGAATTCAAGACAAATGGTTAAGAGGATGGAGTTAATAAAATTTGAAAAATTGAGGCCTGTCACTCCACTAAACTTTTTTCAATACCACTGACAGAAACATATTTCCCCAATGAGTGACCTTCCACAGCTGTAGGGGGCAGGCGCAGCCGCAGCAGTGCTGCCAGGGAGCCAGTCTGCTGTTTATCACATATTATAAGCTGGGACACACTAATCTGAAGCAGGGAGAGGAGGGGAGGGGTCCTGCACTATACTGCCTGGGGTGCTCCAGGTGTTGGCCTGAGCCCCAGACAGCCAGTGGGAGGTGACGGATGGCCTGCGATTAGCGCTCCCCACCTCCGCCCAGCCCTCTGACTTACTTCCAGAAGCCTGACCCTCTAGACCAGCTGCTTGGCCCGGAGGGGCCCTGGGTGGGAGGCAAGGGGAGGTCAGGCCAGGGCATGGGCCATCCTGATGCCCCTGGAGAGGGCAGGCGGGTGAGGCCCAACGTGGTTATTTATTGGAGTGTAATGGTTTGTGGCCGTTGGTCGTGGAGGTGAAATCGATCAGTTGTAGAAGTCAGGTTCTATCAATTATTACAGCAATTAGTCAAGCCAGAGCATCAGAGCGAGGGTGCAGGGGCTGGGGGACTAATATTAGATGGACATTATCCATGATGCCCTTGCCTCAGCCTTCCTAAAGTGGGAGCAGCCGTGCTGCCCTGAGGCTCCAGAACCTTGGGGAGCCTGGCTGGCTTTCCCGCTCGGGGTGGCTGGGGTGGGGCCTAGCTGAGAGCCTCCTGGGCTGGTGACAGGCCCAGCCCTGCTTTAAAAGGCATCCGTGTGCTGGCTGGCCCCGGTGCAGAGATGCCCTACCTATCCCCATCCCATCCTTTATGAGAAATGACATGACTCCTACTAGAAACTACTCAGTGGCCAATGTTTATGGCACACATTTTTCATTCTGTAAGCAAATATAGATCACTGACAGCACTTGTTTGAAGCTTCTAATCTCACCCTCTGGTCTTCCACTATCTTCTTCTCTCACCTCTCTTCCTCTCCCCCTCCCCTTCTCTCTCCCAATTTTTTTTCCCCTCTCTTAACCATTTATCTTTTCTCTTTGTTCTTCTCTTCTTTCCCTTCCAGAGGTCTCTCCCTCATCCCCCTTCCACTCTAGCCCATATTTAGTGACAGAGCTCCCCCTGAGGCTACCTGAGAAAGGAGAGGCCTTTCCACTGCATGACTGTAGCTCTCTTTCGGCCCTCCCTAACTGTGGTCCAGGAGCTTTGGGAAAGGGGAAGATGATGTCTGCCACTGCCCGTCGAGTCCTCAGTGCCGAGCACCAGAGAGAACAGGGCTGGGCTGGCAAAACTGGGCCAGGCGAACAAGCCCCTTAGCGCTGTGTTCCTTCCTGAGCCTCCACAGTCCTGCTGTCCCTCCTTCGGCACACTGATCACACTTGTCCTGAGTTGTAGTTGCATGGTCACCTCTGGTCCCCGTTAGCTTCTGGAGAGCTGGAATTGTGCCTAGACTCGAACTCTAGATGGCACCTAATCTTTTTTTTTTTTTTTTTTTAATTTTTGTCTGCGTTGGGTGTTCGTTGCTGAGCGCGGGCTTTCTCTAGTTGCAGCGAGCGGGGGCTACTCTGTTGCAGTGCACAGGCTCCTCATTGCGGTGTCTTCCCTTGTTGCGGAGCAAGGGCTCTAGGCGTGCGGGCTTCAGTAGTTGTGGATTGCGGACTCTAGAGTGCAGGCTCAGTAGTTGTGGCGCACGGGCTTAGTTGCTCCACAGCATGTGGGATCTTCCCAGACCAGGGATCGAACCCGTGTACCCTGCATTGGCAGGCAGATTCTTATCCACCGCGCCACCAGGGAAGCCCGACCTCATCTTAAAGACAGGAAGAGGAGCCTGCAGAAGAGAGAAGGAACAGTCACAGGGTGTGAGGAAAACCTGAAAAGTGGTTTTTAGAACTCAAAGGAGAGAGTGGCCAAGGTATCAGTTTCTACAGAGTAGTCAAGAAATGTAAAAAAGAAAACTCTTCATTGGCTTTGGCAGTCCCCCATCTTCCTATATACAGGGCCCTGATACACAGTGCCCAGTAAGCACCAACAGAATTGAAAGAAAAAATGAGGCTCCAACTGAGCATCTGAGGACTTGCCTGCTAGTTAGGAAGAACCCAGGCACCCTCCTTATTAGGAAGGTTGTATTTTATCCTGTAAACAGTAAAAAACCACAGAATGATTTTTCACCAGTGGTGTGTCATGGCTGCCCTGGTGGGAGTGTGGAGAATTGTAGTCGACCAGGGTTCGACTCCTGCTCCAAACAAATGACTTTGTGACCTTGGCTAGTTGTCTCACTCCTCTGAGCCCAGTTTCCATGTCTGTAGCATGGTAATTTAATTCCTGCCCCTCAGGATGGTTGTAAGGATTTAATGATATAACGTATATAAAGTACAGAGCACCGTGCCTAGCACATAGTAAGTAAATACCAGTGGCTATTATTCTTACTATCATCACCACTTCTAGATATATACCCGAGACATGAAAACATACGTCCATGCAAAGACTTGTACACAGATGTTCGTAGCAGCATATTCATAATAGCCAAAAGAGGGGAACAACTCAAATGTTCATCAGCTGGTGAATAGGTAAACAAAATGGGGTACGTCCATAGAATGGAATATTATTCAACCATAAAAGAAAGAAGTATGTGCTATATTCCTACATTCATGTTGTAGCATGAATGGCATGTGCTGCAACATGGATGAACCTTGAAAACATGCTAAATTTAAAAAGCCAGACTGAAAAGACCACATGTTGTATGATGCCATTTATATGAAATGTCAAGTGTAGGCAAATACAGGAACAGAAAGTAGGCTAATGGTTGCTGGGGTTGAGGGGAATGAGGAGTGTCTCTGATAATGGTGACGGGGTTTCCTTTCAGGATGATGAAAGTGATCTGGAATTAGATAGTGGTGATGGTGTATGATGTTGTAAGTGCATTTAAAACCACTGAATTGTATATTTATTTTTTTGAATTGTATACTTTAAATGGTATGTGAATTATATTGTAGTAAAGATTATTTATATTAATATTTTATACCAGATTTCTATTAGAAAATAGGATCATGTATAAAAGTATTAATTTTTCTTATTGACAGTAAGTTTCCTTGGCCTGGATCATACTTTCTGCTCTCTGTTCCTTTCCCCTCGTCCTCCCACACCTCTTCTCTGCAGCCCAGGCAGACAGCCACTTGTAAATGCTTAATGAATGTTTGCCATTGTCGGTAAGTTTATAGTCCTTTAAGAAGCAGAGAGTTGGGCTTCCCTGGTGGCGCAGTGGTTGAGAGTCCGCCTGCCGATGCAGGGGATACGGGTTCGTGCCCTGGTCTGGGAAGATCCCACATGCCGCGGAGCGGCTGGGCCCGTGAGCCATGGCCGCTGAGCCTGCGCATCCGGAGCCTGTGCTCTGCAACGGGAGAGGCCACAACAGTGAGAGGCCCGCATACCGCAAAAAAAAAAAAAAAAAGAAGCAGAGAGTTTCAATAGGAATGATTTTATATCATGATATAAATGTTTCCTCAGCCTGGGATTGAGAAACACTGATTTTTACTGTCCATCAACAAACAGTGGCTGGACATCCCCCCGAGCCAGGCCTCGTGGTGACACGGCCTTACCTGTGTATTTAGTGTCCCCAGCCAACTTATTATATCCTGTGGCAGGGACTGTGTCTTAACCCTTCTTTACTTCTAGACAACACTTCCCTAACAAAAAAGAAGATCAAGGAATACTAGTTGACCACTACCTTAATGTTCCATTTAACACATAGTTCTTGAGAGAAGTGCTTTTAGAGCAGGGCCAGATCTGAGTCTTCCATGTTCCCAGGCCCCACTCATTCAAGATTTGGCAAATTGAATGGAATGGACAGTTTTTGAAGAGGAGGGTGAGGTGCTCAGACCTAGGCTTTGGGAAGGAGATTCTGATAGCATGGGGGTTAGAGCAGCCTTTCCTCCACGACTGCCTGTCCACAAGGCTTTGCACCAAGTGGACACTTTATTCAGGGCTCATCAGCTGCCGGCAGTTGAAAGTGAGAGAAGGTAGATGCATGGCCCCCAGCAAGCCTCTTCTTTTTGTTATACTTAAAGTTCTTTGTCTTCAAATCATAGGAACTAATGATTGGAGGAAATGCCTGCCTGAGTGCACAAACTCACCAACAAGTAGCACCGGTGAGGGCTGGCACAGCCAGGTTGCTGATGAAGACCAGAGGACTCAGCTGACTCTGGTAGGCAGGAAGTGTCCAGAAGGAAGAGAGCATTAAAGGAGAGGGAGAGGCAGAGAGTAGAAAGAAGGGGGCCTTTTCACTGTTATTTCGTATATTCTGTGCTTTAGATTTTTATATGATTTTGATGAATGAATATTCATCTGTGTACAAACGAATTTGATAATGCGGGCATTTTAATGAATAACGCACTGGTGTTGGGGTGTATTAATCTATGTGCGTGTTTGGTGTATTTTTTAGCATGTTTGGCTGTGTGTATTTTTGTATGCACAGCACACCTGTGTGTGTGTATAGCATATCTGTGTGGGTGGCACCTCTCTGCGTGGGTGGTGTGTTTCTGCACGTGTGCATGCCCATGTAGGAGCCTCAGTACCCTGACCTCTGTGTCAGAGAGGACTGAGAACTCCTCTCTCAGAGTAGCTTAACATGTATTTCAATCTGTTAGGTTTCTGTTGCTCCATATTTCTGTGGGCATTCCTTACACTGAAATCAAGGCACAAGCCACCTCTGAGGGAAGGTCGAGAGCCCACTGATCACTCATAGAGGCTCTGTTTCTCCTTCTCCTCCTGCCAGGAGCTAACCCCCTGCAGAGGAATGAAATGGGACACACACCCTTGGATTATGCTCGAGAAGGGGAGGTGATGAAGCTTTTAAGGACTTCTGAGGCCAAGGTAAGTCTCAAAGAAAGGAGAAGGCCTGTGGGCACTCCATGCTGCATTTGGTCTTTCACTCATTAAATTATGTCAAGCTCCACACCAAGGGCCACTTCTCCTTAGGGGATTATTGTCTATTTAAATTGAAATCCAACCCCCACTCTCATCAAGAATAGGAAGCCGCCCCTCTTCCTGACCAGGAAGAGGCCTGGGCCACTTCTGGCTTCTGAGGACTTTCAAATTCAGTTTTTGAGGTAATGGACCTTCCAGCTCCTTTTCATAGGAGGAAGAACAGCAAGACATAAATCTCAGCCTAAGTACTATTTCCTCAGGCCTCATGTATTCTTTAGCCTCATCAAGTAATCCTTTCCTATCATCACTCCTTCTAGAGCTATTCCCTGACCTCTTCCCTCCACACACACTCCAGAGAGCCTTGTGTGGAATCTGAGCCAAAACAATTTCCATCTTCATTTGATCTTCTCAACCAGACTTTTGAACCTTCTGAAAACAGGCTGCCTTCTGCTCCTCTCAGCTACCCAATTATATCTCAGAAAGTGCTTGGCAGAATCCAAGAACTAGAATCACAAATCTCAGAGCTGGCAGGGACCTGAGAAGTCATCAAGTCCGGTGATGGAAAACCTTATCGAAGTCTGAACAAATAAGTCAGAGGAAAGTAGAGCTGTTCTTGTTGAAGGAGAGGTGGCCCAGTGCCCCGCCCACCAGACTGTCCCTAACCCCCAGGTAACCTCCCTGAAGGCTGTGCTGTGGGCACACATTTTAAATCTCTGAAACCTAAATCAAATGACTTCTTTTCCTCCTGGGGAGACTGGACCCCAGGGATGTGGTGTGACTTGCATTTGGTCCCAGAGTGAGTTACTGTCAAAACCGTAACTAAGACTTGGACAGGAGGTCATATAGTAGGTTCACTGGCAGGACTGGAACTGGAAGGCTTGGTTTCTGACTCTCAGTCTTGAGCTCTTTCCAGCATCATGGAGTCTCTCATTGGCAAACTGGCCGAAGTGCTTTGAGATGATTAAGAGTGACAGGTCCCACCTAGTGGCACATATTCTCTGTGTCTTGAGTAAGAGCACTTAGGTCACTGGACTAAGACAGACAAGACAGGGGTTGTGATCCCAGCTCCCCCACTCACTGACTGGGTGACCTCGGGTGAGCGCTTCCCCTCTTGAAGATCAGTTTACCTTTGTGAAAATGTGACTAAGTGGTTTCTAAGGTTCCATTCAAAATACCATTGTCTGTGTAGCAGTCAGGATAAACTAGGTCATGGTATTGTAACAACCCAAAATTTCGGAGGCTTAAAACAGCAAAGATTCATTTTTACCTCACGCTACACATGAAGGTCAGCAGAGGGGGATTGTGCTCATCCTAGGTCCTCAGGGACCTGACTGGCAGAGCAGCCACCCTCTGAAATACTGCTGCTTGCTTACAGAGAGGAGAGAGTGCTCTGAAGGGCCTTCCATCTGCAGCTAACTGCTCAGCCTGGAAGTAGGACCCTTTACTTCCACTCACAACTCACTGGAACTAATCCCATGTTCCTGTCCTGTAGTTGGGTCAGCTTCCCCCATGCCATAAGGAAATCCCTGAGCACTGTTTCAAGTCACCTCAGGGACTGCCTCCCCATCATTATCTCCCTTTTCAGGCCAAACCACTGTCCCCTGAGAGCAAGCACTGCACTTGGCCAAAAGTACCCATATTTGTCAGGTGGTGTGACATAGGGCAGGCCCTGGTCTAGTCATGTAAAGCAGGAGAACAGGCCACTTAGTGCCAGAGCGGGTGGAAGGGTTAGGACTGCAGAGGGACCCTTAACAAAATTTGGCTGCCCGAGAAATGGCCTGATGTCAGCCACATCAGTACAAAGCTGGTGTCCCGAGTGAATAAGTGGCAGTTGCGTCCTCTGTGCCAGTCAGATCCTTCTGGACCACAGAGGGCAATTGCAGATGCTACCTTCTGAGTAGACTGAGCTCTTAGAATCTGTGCAGAGGGGGGCAGTAAGGAGGCAAGCAGAACTGTGCCATGAGAAAAGGCCGAAGGCAATGGGGCGTCTGGCCCGGAAAGGAGAGACGCACGTAGACACAGGGATGACTGTGGGGGGATGGGAGGAGAGGAAATTAATTCAGTATTAGGACTAGGACAGAGCCAGGCCTAACGGATGGCTGCTGCAGGAGGAGCTCCCTCACAGAGCTGTGACCCCAGGCAGGGACTGCCTTTAGAGGCTAGAGGACAACTCAGAGCCAGCCCAGGGGTTCTGTCACCTCTCAGCTGGAAGACTTTCTCTGTCGTCACCTCTCTGCACTTGATCCCTTTACCCAGTCTGGATTTCCTCCTTCCGAAATGTTCACCTGTGTGCTGAGCACTTCCACTTGATTGCTCTGCAGTCCCCTCAAATTCTACCCACGTGAACCACCCTCACCTCTCCCTGGATGTCAGCAGCGTTGTCTTTCTCTTAGTTGCTCAGCATCTCCATGGTCACCCATTCTTTCTGCTCTGCTTTTTTCCTCCAAGCTGCAAAAAACTGCCTTTTCAAAATTGTGCAGAAGAGTTTTGCGGAAGAGTTTCAGGGGAAGAACACTGCTTTAGACTGGGTTCTGTCTCCCTCTGCCAGTAAGTAAGCAGCAGCTGCTCCTTTCTGAGTTCAGGCCCCATGTCAGTAACATAATGATTCAGGCCTGGAGGGTGCTGAGGCTCCAACCTGAGACCTCATCTCCTGGCTCTTTGTCTAGACATAGGTTACCACCACTCTGATCTTATCTTCCTCCCCTGCTTTCCATCCGGCATCCCCCTGCCACCCAGCTCAGCCTCTTCCACCTTCACCTACCTCTATAGTCAGTTATGGGCTCTTTATAGAAAATTTGTAATTATAAAAGTCATCTTTCCCATTATGGAAAATTTGGAGAGTAAAATGAAGAGAATTAAATAAGTCAGTACATATTTATGAATGACATCTGTGTGCCACGCTCTCAGCTAGATGGGAAGAAGACAGCTGGGTGAAACCCTCAAGGAGGTCCCAATCTGGTGAGGAGACAGGCAAGTAAAGCATGACACCACCAAGTCATCAGTCCCAGGGAAGGCCAGGGACAGGGACTATGGAAAGCCAAGGTGGCTTCTAATACTGCCTGGGAGATCAAGGAAGGCTTCCTGGAAGAGATGTCAACTGAACTGAATCTCAGTTAAAAACGTTTTAGCCTGATAGCGTGACTACCTGTACATAACTGCTATTAATGTTTTTAATTATTTATAATAATTGTAGGTACCATTTATCAAGTGCATCTACGCACTCTGCCAGGGTTCTAATATATATTTTTTCTAATCCTGTAACAAAGCCATGAAGTAGCTCTTATTCCCCACATTTTACAAATGAGAAATCTGAAGCTGAAATAAAGCAGGTGACTTTAGAAAATCAAGCTATTATTAGTAACTATTGGGATAGGAATCAGAGATTTCTTCTTATGATACTACATTTGCCTTTTCTGGACCATATCTATATATATTTACATAAGTGGTCTCTCTTTTTTTTTTAACCTGGTTAGTAGCCTACTGTATAAACCGCAGGGGTCTCAAACTGGCAGCCATGTTTTATTTTGCCAACTTTTTTTTTTTAATGTGAGTATAATGCCTTAGAGGTTGGAGCATGGACTCTCCAGCCACAGGCACCTATTTCCTATTGTATTATGTGCTTGCCTGTCAGACATTTGTACATTGTACTTGGTCCTGAAGGTGTTATGAGTTATGATCCTAGTTCCATATTTGGAATCTGCTTTTTTCACTTATTATTTCTTGATGATTTTCTCACTTTAGAATTATCCATAAGCCTAATTTTTAATTTTCTTCTGCCTTTTAAAATGTGTCACTCACTTATCTAAGAATCTCTGTCACCTTAGGTGGCTTAAATAAGTTTCTCCTCATGGCTGGTTTGCTCAGTTCTCTCAGCATTCTCTGTGTGCGGAAGCCCCCTTGGGCCCCCTGAGAAGATCCAGAGGTGGATGAAGCCCAGCTCCTGTCTCCTGAGCTGGCTGTTGGGAGAGGAAGATGGGGAGAGGCAGGCGCTCTTAGCTCTGATACGCACAGACTGACTTGTGCCTTAGGAGGGGTCCATACAGAGTTTGTGGGGGCCCCAGGAAAGCATGGATCACCTCCAGACAGAATAAGCAGGGCAGGCTTCATAGAGAAGATAACTGTGATCTCACTTTGAAGGATTTCACTAGCTGGAGAGTTTAATACTTAAAGCTTAGACCATTTCCACATCTTAACTAAGAGATGAAGGAGAGGTAGAAATCTATCTCTGTGCACACGATGGCAGATAAAACAAAAATATAGGGAGCTATTCCATGATGAATATTCAGCTGAGGGGGACGTGCTTGTGCCAGCCCGCATCTCCACTCCCAGATCCTCACTCCACCGAGACTCACGAGGAATTTATTGCTCATTTTAATCACATCCAGAAAATGAATTGGCAGGAATATTAGGCAGATAGGCCTATCATATATATCTTATTTGCATATCCCAGTGACAGAATCACAAGCACATTTCCTATCTCTGTATTTTTTCATTTGCTTCAGGGGTAGCTGGGGATGCAGTGCTCCCCTGAGCCCCTCATTCTGGGCTGCAAGCCTGGGTGCTCCCATCAGATCTGAAGGAAGCTATCAGGAGAGAACAGGTGAGGTACACAGGAGGGTAAGAGAGTTATGTTCCTCCTGGCTTAGGGTGAAGAGCTATCCCTTCCCTGCCTTGCCCAACCTGCTCCCTGCTTCGCATCTCATTTCGAGAGCCACTGTGCCGCATGCCTGGCTCTGTGCTTGGCCCAGATGGCCCAGACAGCACCATCTGACCTTCGTTACAGGTTCTCCATGGGCCAAGAACAGCACTCCATGCTTTACGGGGACAGGCTTTTGCTTTCTTTCTTTTTCTTTTTGCTTCTTTTTTTTTTTTTTTTTGTGGCTGCGTTGGGTCTTCGTTGCTGCGCGCAGGCTTTCTCTAGTTGCGGTGAGCAGGGGCTACTCTTCATTGCGGTGCGCGGGCTTCTCATTACAGTGGCTTCTCTTGTTGCAGAGCACAGGCTCTAGGTGCACGGGCTTCAGTAGTTGTGGCACGTGGGCTCAGTAGTTGTGGTTCGCGGGCTCTAGAGCGCAGGTGCACTTTGTGGCACACAGGGCTTAGTTGCTCTGCTGCATATGGGATCTTCCCGGACCAGGGCTCGAACCCGTGTCGCCTGCATTGGCAGGTGGATTCTTAACAACTGCGCCACCAGGGAAGTCCCTTCTTTTAACTTCTCAAAAACTGTTTGTTGAAACATATTTGTATAAAGTACGCATAAGTATACAGCTCACTGTATTTTTACAAGCTGAATATACCTGATCAAGAAATAGACTATTACAAGCACTCATTTGCATCATACTCCCCTCCAGTCACTACCCATCCCTAAGGGTAAGCATTGTCCTGATTTGTTTCACTTTTACTTTTACATAATTTCAAAGATAGTACAGCAAATTCCCATAAACCTTCACCCATAATACCAGTTGTTAACATTTTATTGCACTTGCTTTATTACTTATGTATATATAAATAATATAGAGAGAGAGATATGTATAATTTTTTCTGAACCATTTGAGGGTTAAGTTATATACTCGATACCCCTTTACCCCTAAATACTTGTATGAATTTCCTAAAAAAAAAGGGCATTTTCTTATATAATCTCAGTACAATCCTTAAAATCAGAGCATTAATATTGATATTAACTAGTCTATAGATGTTATTCAGATTTCACCAGTTGTCCCAATAATTCTCTTTACAAGAAAAGAAAATTCTGGATCTGAAGCTGGATTCAGTTTTCATGTCTCTTTGGTCTCCTTTATTTTTTAATTTTTTTTAATTAATTTTTTTTTTTTTTTTTTTTTGGCTGTGTTGGGTCTTTGTTGCCGCATGTGGCTTTCTCTAGTTGCGGCAAGCGGGAGCTGCTCTTCGTTGCGGTGCGCGGGGCTTCTCATTGCGGTGGCTTCTCTTGCTGTGGAGCACGGGCTCTAGGTGCGCTAGCTACAGTAGTTGTGGCACACAGGCTCAGTAGTTTTGCGGTTCACGGGCTCTAGAGCACAGGCTCAGTAGTTGTGGCACACAGGCTTCATTGCTCCGCGGCATGTGGGATCTTCCCGGACCAGGGCTCGAACTTGTGTCCCCTGCATTGGCAGGCGGATTCTTAACAACTGCGCCACCAGGGAAGCCCTGATCTCCTTTAATCTGGAACAGTTCCTCAGTCTGTCTTTCATGACCTTGACATTCTAACGAGTACAAGCTGGTTATTTTGTAGACCATCCTCCATTTGGGTTTGTCTAATGTTTCCTTATGATTCAACTCAGATTATGCATTTCTGGCAAGAACACCCTCTGGTGTTTATTTTCAATAAATTCGTTAGGTAACCCCATGCTAAAAGTAGGAATATGAAATTTGTGTTTTAAGTCTCATCTTCCTAAACAGGCTCTGAACTTCCTGAAGGCAAGAACAGGTCTTTTCTTATCTCCAGGGTGGAAAGTGCAGGCACTGGAGTTAGACACAAGGGTTAGTGTTCTGCCTTTATTACTTGCTACCAGTGGGACCCTGCTTTAATTACTTCATCTCTGGACAGTGAGGGAGGAGGAGATCCTCTGAACTCCACAGGGCTGTGAGACTTAGAACAGTTGGTTCTAAAGCAAGACTCATCAGTCCATGTTCAAACTAGTGAGTGGAAGTTTGAGGAGTAACAGGATATTTTCACAGTCACTGAGTCCCACCCCACAAGGTACTTATTAATTACAAAGGGAAAAATGTTGGAGAAACTTAGCACAGACCACCTTAACCAAGTGATCAAAATTAACATCCCCAGCCACAGGTACAGGAGCATCACGTGCCTCCTGATGTGATGGACTGAGGAGAACATAACCCATTTTCTCACCTTAGCCACTCCTTGCGCCTCTTAACCTTCTCTCACCACTGTTGTCTCTGGATCAACCCAGCTATTTGCAAAGGAATGACATGATCTGATTTACATGTTAAAAATATGGCTCTGGCAGCAAAAGGAGGATCGACTGGAGGAGAGGAGAATGGAATCTGGGATGCTGACATAGTGGTCCTCAAGTCTGATGGGACTGATGCCTGCTCTGTACCCAGCTTTCCTCTACAAGGATGTGGATTCTGAGCTAGTTCAAGAGACTTTGAGTTCCCTTAGGTGCCCCTCTTGTCCCCCAGTCTCCTCTCCTGTCTGCTCTGTATTTCCCAGGCTCCTTTGTTGGACCCCTGGGCTCCTCTTGTCATCACCCCCCTTCTCAGAACTCTTTCCATCATCCCACACCCCTCCAGTCTCATCTGTTGCCCCATGGTCCCCTTTGTTGGCCCCTGTACCCAGTCCTCTCTGTCCCCCACAGCTTCAGGGCATGGTAGAAGCCCTGACTGTGATGTAAGTTGGGGTTGGATCAGGGAGTCAGGAGGATGGGGCATATCTGAGTGTGTGAGCAGCCAGTGGGCTCTGCCCTGACCTCCCACAAGAGACAAACTGCAACTTGGCCTCTCTTCTCTCCCCTCCTCCATGCTTATCCTGTTCTTGTCCAGGGTCTCATTCTGCCTACCACCCCTACCCTAGCTCCTCTCTCAGTGAATGTACTACCAGGTTTATTATCAGACCTGTTCCTGAGGAATGCCCAACAGTAGGTGTGCTGCCATATCCCTTCTCCCTGTAACCCTCCTCTGCAGAGCCTCTCTGCCCAGCCACCCACTTCCTAGCGAGAGCCCAGCTAGGCTTCGCCTCGGCCTCCCAGGCCTTTCCTGTAAATGCACTCAGAGCCAGGAGGGGTGCCATATTAAATCAAGAATGATGGAAACCAGTGGCCATGATTATCCAGCCGAGATGAAGCATTGGGAGCTGGTTGCTGCTAGCTCCAGGTGAGGGCTTCTGAAGCTAATTGCATGTGGCTTTTATTAAGAAGATGATCACTCCCCCGCTCTTGCTCTCCTGGGTAGCTTCTTGGGCCTCTCAGCCCAGTGCCCCCTACTTTTGCAGGCTGGGTCATCTAACCTGTCTTCTCCTCCAGTGGAATCCTGTCAAAGCAGGGCCTTGACCTCAGTCCCTGTAGCCTTCCTCCCCATTTCCTCAGAAAGCCGGGAACAGCAGTAGCCCACATTCATAGACCCTTACCAAGTGCCTTCTCCCATCCTTCTCTCTCCTCTCCCCCAAATAGAATATATACAGACCAAGTGTTTTCCTTTCCTAGGTTCTTCCATTGGTTAGTTTTCCACAAGCCTGAACTCATAGCTCATGCCTTAAAAAGACATTCATTCATTCAGCATATTTTTTAATATAAACTCTGTGCTAATAAGCATTAGGAAAAGAGCATGAAGCAGTAACCTTCTACCTGGTTTAATCCCATTGTCCTGTACATTTTTATCAAAAAGCCTGATCCAGTTTCAGAAGTTTCTCTGAGGAGATGTACATAGGGCTTCAGGCTGGGAGGGAGTATGCTAGAATCAGGATGTGCTCAGATTTAAGCCATAGGTTGAATCTTTCCCAGTGCCATCTAGAAAGCTCCTGAGAAGCCAGCCAGATCACAGTGCAACCTTTCCCCCATGCTCACCCCCATAAAAGTCAAGAACCCTTTCCCACTGCCCAAGAAAATAATAGGAATACTAAGATAACCTAAAATCATGACAGTGAAGTCGAGTTATAGGAGGTAGAAATATTTCCCTGAAAAAGACTTAAGGAGGCCATGGTGGCCGTACCCAAACCAACAAAGTGGCGGGAAATGTCATGTTAGGCTTTGCCTGTAGCAAAGGAAAGAAGATATGTTTTGTGAGGCCCCACAAAGAAAGTACCTAGATGTGGAGTTCTCTACCGTGTAAGGAAAATTGACAGGCAGAGCTGAGCCACCCCAGACAGTAGAGGCGTCCTGAGAACTCAGTTGGTGTTGAGACTGTACCCTGCAGACCCAGGGTTCCTAGGGGGAGAAGCCTCAGGAGCCACACTGGGGCAAGTGGGGGCATCCACGTGGACTTGGCCTTTGGCTTCTGCTTAAGCCGGAGCAACTGTTCCCCTTATCTGTGGGCTCCGTGCAGATTAAATTAGTTAAAAGGGTTCCAGCACCAAAACAAAAATAAACAAACAAAAAAGGCACTGGGTTAGATAATCAGTTATCAAAATGCAGCAAAGGAGAAGTTACATTTATCAGAGGCCTGCCACGGGCCAGGTACTATGCTGGCCACTTGAGTCTTTCACATAGCGACTTCTACATACACATTTGTTGTATGCCAGAGACCTGCCAATTGTTTTGTATACATCACCTCACTTAATCCTCACAAGGATCCTGCAAGGTAGGTGTGAGTACCATCATCGTGTTAGAGATGCGGAAACTGAAATTCAGGGAGGTGAATTAACTTCCCCAAGGTCAGCTAACTAGTAACTGGATTAGGCGAGGTCTAAATTCACATCTTTGTGGAGCAAAGCTGCTTCTTTCTGCCACACTGTGTGCCCCACTGTGAGCCAGAAGAGGAGTCAAACTCCAGATGGGGACTACTATAAGAATTCAGTGAGACACTACACATAAAGTGCTGAGTACCGTGCCTTTCACACAGCAGCTGTTCCACAAACGGTAGTTACCTCATTAGGTTGGCAACATGTATTGACTTCTTCTGTGAGTAGGGCCCTATGCTAGGTGCTGGAGCTATAGCAATGAATAAAACATGGGCTTTGTCACTACGGACCTCATGTGTGGAGTAAGGAGATATAAACAGTCAGTTAAATAAGTGCTCTGGAGGTCCCAGGGCCAGGGCAACAGGCTCCTTAGGCAATTTGGTATTTAAACTGAGATCACTTAGAGGTAGGTGGGAATAGAGAAGACTTTTGTGCTGAGGGAGCAATGTGAGCAAAAGGCCCAGAGGCAGGAATATCCATCCCTGAGGGGAAGTGACGAAACAGACCTAGCAAACCCTCCGAGGCCAGCTTCCTTCTGCAGCCAGACTGACTGTGAGCTGGCCAGGCCGCTGGCCACTGCTGTACCAGCAGGTATGTGTGCATCTCACCATCAGAGCCTCCCACCCCAGTGGATTCGAGTGCTGAGAGGGGCTGGGTGGACAGGGAGGAGGAGGCAGATATATGGCTGGAGTTGGCAGAGCCAGGTGATGTATGTGGCGCCTGAGGGAGCTGCACGATGACGCGCTGGATTCCAACCAGCAAGTGTTGCTCCGCTGGGATCAGCGCCGAATTATTGCTCGTATGAAACCCCGGAACTGATGGGAGCTTTCAGTTACAGACTGATAGCAACAGCCGAAATTGGATTGTTCGCTATTTATTTTTTTTAACTTCTGTCAAGGTCACTACCTTAACAGGAAAACACTGCCCAAGCAGCAGGTATTTTTCATCCACTCTCCCTGCAAGAGCAATCTGCAGCCACAACTTTTGTGACAGGTCCATACCTTGGCAGCTCGCTTTCTAGAAAGCTGTCAGTATTACAGGGGCCCTAGGGGAAAGAAGCCTCCTGAAGACCCAGGTCTTTCCATCCCACTTCAAGACCTGTTTCCTTCCCCCACCCTCCATCCCCTGGCCTCCATAAATGCTTTATCATCAGACCCACACACTCACCCCTCTTTGCCCAGTCTCCAGATAGTCCCACAGCTCCCACCTAGCCCAGTATTCCAGCTCCTTCAAGCCTCCTGTCTCCCAGAATTGTTCCGTGCTTTATGTATCCTTCCCTTCTCTGTACTCCTACACCACCCAGTCTAGCTGTTAATTTCTCTTTATATCTGTCATCAACTTCATTTTTGCAAATATTCACCAGATGCCTCCACTGTGCCAGGACCCGTGCCAGGAATAGCAGTGAGTAAAAGGCAGTGCCTACCCTCAGGGGGCTCATAATTGATTTGGAAGACAGAATCACACACATGCAACAAACTGGTTTTCAAGTAATTTTTTTTTTTAGTGATAGGTACAAGGCTAGAAATAGGCACACATGCTTTGGAACCATAAGGGAAATGGCTAATTCTGCCTGAGTAGTATTTGTGTACAGACCCTGCCTCACCTCCCGTGCACAACTTTGAGCTTCCTGAGAGCAAGGCCTGGCTCTTCTCTTCTCCCTCGCAGCAGGACCAAGCTCGGGCCTCCTCCGTCTGCCTTTTCTGAAATGGACCAAGCCAGAGGCCAGACACATGCCAGGCACTCAGCATCATCTAAACCTCCCAGGGGGCAGGGTATAATCCTCCTCCTTCCCCCTGCCCCACCTTTCCATCATTGCATGCACAGGGCCAGGCACACAGCAATTGCTGAATAGTTGTGTTTAATTGAAATGCAGTATCATTGAAGTAGAGGGTGTTCGTAGCTCTGGTTTAAAAACCAAAATGGTTTTCAAGAGGTTAAGTGGAGGACTTCCCTGGTGGTGCAGTGGTTAAGAATCCGCCTGCCAATGCAGCGGACACGGGTCGATCCCTGGTCTGGGAAGATCCCACATGTCGTGGAACAACTAAGCCCGTGTGCCACCACTACTGAGCCTGCACTCTAGAGCCCGTGGACCACAACTACTGAAGCCCGCACGCCTAGAGCCCGTGCTCTGCAACAAGAGAAGCCACCGCAATGAGAAGCCCACGCACCGCAACAAAGAGTAGCCCTCACTCACCACAACTAAAAGAAAGCCCGCATGCACCAACAAGGACCCAACACAGCCAAAAATAAAATAAATAAATAAATTTATAGAAAAAGAGGGTAAGTGGAAAAGGAAAGGAACCTATATTTGTAAGCACTCAGTGCACATCAGCCATGATGCTAGGCACATTCTATATACATTATCATATTTAACCCCCAATTTACAGAGGAGAAAACTGGGGCAAAGTAACTTGCTCCAGGTAATGAGCACATCTTGTAAGTGATAGAGCTGAGATTCGAACCAAATCTTCTGTCAGACGCCAGAGTCAAGGGTTAATTTACTAGCAGTACTTACTAGCAGGGTGAGGCAGGACCCCTGAGCAATGGCCACCCGAGGTAGGGAGATGAGGTGAGGCCTAGGTTGAGGGGCAGGGGGAGGACTGGGCCAGCCTCCAGTGGTCATGAGCCAGAGCTGTGCATCAGGACCCTCAGAGAAAAAACCTGTGTTTTTCCCCCCTGGGTTGGGGGATAGAATGAAACTAGGATCCTCCTGGGCCCAGCACTCCTGAGCCACCTTCTCTCTCTCCCCACAGTACCGAGAGAAGCAGCAGAAACGTGAGGCCGAGGAACGGCGCCGCTTTCCCCTGGAGCAGCGGCTGAAGGAGCACATCATTGGCCAGGAGAGTGCTATCGCCACAGTAGGTGCTGGTGAGTATGCGAGATGCTGGCCTGCACCAAAAAGGGCAAGGAAGCTCACGGTCTGCCCCAGTGAGCTGTAGTCCTGCTGTATCCATGCTGGGGAGAAGTGGCTAATAATATTACAACATAACATTTGTTGAGTACTTCCTATGTTCCAGGCAGTGTTCTAAGCTCTTTGCATATGTTGTGTCATTTAATCTTTACAGCAACCCTATGAGGTTGGTGCTATTAAATTCCTCTTTTACAGATGAGGAAGTTGAGACAGAGCACTTCAATAATTTGCTCAAGGCTGCTTTCGTATGCTTTGGATTTAACTCTGACCTTCATCTGGTCTACTGCCCCCACCCCACCCCCATTTTTCAGGTAGGGAAACTGAGACCCAGAGAGGAACAAGAGTTTGTCCATCACTAGTAATGTAGCAGTTGAGCCAGAACTAGAACTTTTATCTTCTGTCTCCCAGCACAGGACTCTGCCACACTTCAGTATAATTTGTCAGCAGCTGGTTCAATTTTGGGGAAAATATTCTGAACAAGTCTTGAGTGCCTTCTTCTCCACCTCAGAAGTTCTTTATGTCCGATACTTTGACCCCCGGGAGCTAGACTGCCTGCTGGTGTAACTCCTAATCTAATGGCCCTCCTCCCCATGCAGATCCCACTAGAGAGATATATCAAACTGAGATTCTGCTTAGAATGGTGGCCTCACTATTGTTCCTCTACTCAGGCACATGACTCCCTGAGGGTGACCTCAGACAGGTGAGGTAAGGTCAGTGGAACCCTATGCCTGGCCTAGACAAGGGGTATCCCCCAGGGCAGTGGTTCTCAAAGTGGTCTCTGGACCAGCAGCACCAGCATCCTCTGGGAACTTGTTGGAAATGTAGATCTGAGGCCTCAGCCCAGACCTATGGAATAAGAAGTTCTCGCAGGGGGCCCCAGAAATCTGTGGGTTTTGTTTTTGGGGGTTATTTTTTAATTTATTTTTTTGGCCATGCCATGCAGCTTATGGGATCTTAGTTCTCCGACCAAGGATTGAACCCAGGCCCTCGGCAGTGAAAGCAGAGTCCTAACCACTGGGCCCCCAGGGAATTCCCCAGAAATCTGTGTTTTAACAGGCCCTGCAGGCAATCTGATGCTCAGCTCAAGTTTAAAAACTTCTTTCCGGTACTTCCCTGGAGGTCCAGTGGTTAGGACTCTGCGCTTCCACTGCAGAGGGTGCAGGTTCAATCCCTGGTCAGGGACTGGGATCCCGCATGCCACGTGGCTTGGCCAAAAAAAAAAAAAAGAAAATTAAAAACCTCTTCCCTGTGATGTCGTGGTCAGTCCCACTCACATGTTGCATCTGGTGCTGCATCTAGTCCCACCAGATGCAGCCCAGCGACTGCCAAGGCCAGCACCAGTTCTCGCCAGTAAAAGGAGATATGAGTCTGAAATTGTGGTGCCCCTCTGGAACATTCTGGAGTGGCCTTGTCAGCCCTAGGAAACCTATTAGAGGAGTCATTGAACAATGAAGGCAGTCACCCCTGTGACACACCAAGCCCAGCCCAATCTCCATCATCCTCACACACCAGTGGGACTGTTAATTTCTCATTATATCTGTCATCAACTTCGTTTTTGCAAGTATTCACCAGATGCCTCACACACCAGTAGGATCGTGAGCCCCTCATCAGGGGCCTGACCATCAGTGAATAAGAGGAGCCCATAGGGACTTCCCTGGTGGCACAGTGGGTAAGACTCCGTGCTCCCAATGCAGGGGGCCCGGGTTCAATCCCTGGTCAGGGAACTAGAGCCCACATGCATGCCGCAACTAAGAATTCACATGCCGCAACTAAGGAGCACACTTGCCACAACTAAGGAGCCAGCAAGCTGCAACTAAGGAGCCCACCTGCCACAACTAAGAAGACCCAGTACAACCAAAATTAATTAATTAATTAAAAAAAAAAAAAACCAGCCCATAGACCAGAGCTGCCTCACCAGCTAGAGGTCAGAAGGCTGCCTGCAGGCACACACAGGAGCCAGGGAAAGCTTTTATGAATACACAAGTTTCTGCTACTCAGGCCCAGACCACACCAGGCTGCCCTTTTGGGTCTGGATACAGACAGCCACCCTCAGCCACCACCTTGGAGGTGGCAACACCCCACTCTGTGTCTGAGGTAGAGGGAAAGGAGACCTGGGAACTCTTGGAGAAGAGAGGAGGAGGAGCCCATGGGAGAGACAGGTGACCTAGCAGAGATCTGAGAAAGCATATCCTGCTGGAGTCCCATGTCCACTTGGGCCAGAACTGCAGCTGCCATCATGATATTTTCCCCCCACTTCTTACACAGCCCTTTCCCAGCAGGTTGCCTGCTCCTCTTACCTCCTGCTACTCACCAGCTTCTCAAGCCCATAAGCTATGAAGCTCCGGGAAGTAGCTGGGGGGAGAGGGAGGATCAACCAGGGCTCAAATCGTAGGTGGGCCACTTACCAGCTGTGCAGCTCAGGCTGGTCATTCAGCTTCTTTGAGCATCAGTTTCCTCATCTCTGTACCGGGGAGCCAAATCCAGGACTGTTGGACTGTAAAGCACGTGCTCCTTCCAGCGTGTACCAGATAGCACTCAACAAAATCTAGTCCCCTTCCTCAAGATGTTTACCACCTAGGGTTGGGTACTGTGCTCTATAGGTCAGGCCCACAGTTATTTCCTTCAACCCGGGACTTATCCCTAGTCCTAGCCCCAGACTGGCCTCTTCCCCTGGTCCTACATCACCTTGTCTGTCCCTGCCCTTGGCCCAGAGCAGGAGTAGATGATTCCACTCCCCACCTCCTAGGAGCTGTCAGAATGTCTGCCCCGAGTGCTTCCTTCTACCCAAAGCTCTGTTCTGTCACCCGAACTGCCTCAGATCTGGAGGCAGATCTTTGTCCTGTGGTATGTAGGTTGACCCTGCTATGGCTCCAGTGATGCTGGAAAAGATACAGAGGCCATGGATGGCCTGGGCTGAGGGGTTGGTATGTTCTCTTCCATTTGTAAGGCAGTAACTGTGCACCCACCTTGCTAGAGGCCCTACAGCCAGGGATCACACTGATAATAGATTGTGTTCGGCTGCCAACTCAGGTGAAGCATGAGGCGCTCTTTGGGTTGGAATTTGTGGCAGGTAAGCAGCAGCCAGTGCCTCAGGACCTCAAGACTGAAGTAGGTGCAGGAGAGGGAGGCGGATCTAGAGGGTAGGCCAGACCTCCCTGAGTCCTCTAGGCTAGTGTCAGATATGTGCTGGGGGCTGGCTGGGTGGAGCCTGGCACCCCAGGGGTACCACGAGGATGGGCAGGCAGAGAAGTGCCGCAGAATGAATTGATTTGATAAATGGCCATTTATTACCCTCACGAATTGACTGAAACCAATTTCGGTCACATCAACCCCTGGTAAGTGCTGGGATATTGATTTGTGCAAAGTAATACAGTGAATTTATCAGTGTGATCCCCAGCTGCAGGGCTTCTAGCAAGGCTGGCGCACAGTTACCGCCTTACAAATGGAGGAGATAAAGCACCAGCCCCACAACCCAGGCCCCCATGGCCTCTCTGGTCTTCTGGGGTCACTGGAGCCAAAGCAGGACCAACCTACAGACCACAAGCCAGAGCACTGACATTGAAAGGGAAGCTCTCCATCCAGAATGCAGAGCCGTTCTTGAACATGGGGAAGGGGAGGATGCCTGTTCTACTGGGCAGACCTCCTGGGAGCTCAGAGCCTCTGTGCCCCACCATCCTCAGAAACGCAAGCAGTTGTCTATTCAGCCCATTCAGAGCTACACTCCGCCCCCCTCCTCCAACCCACCCTCCTCCCATGTTCCTGTCTCAGTAAAGGCACTACCGTTCCCTGGTCTCCTAAATAGAAACTTAGGTGTTTCCTTGGTCCTTCCCTCCCCCTCACCCCTCACAGCCCATCAAGTTCTATCATTGTAACTCTCTGTTCTTCTCCCCTCTGTTCCTAATACCGCTGCCCCAGCTCAGGACCTCAGTATCTCCCATGTGAACCAAGCAGTGGCCTCCTCACTGGTGTCTCTGCCTCCTTTTCTTTCCCTGTAATCACTTCTCCCCAGCTAGAGTGAGCTTTGTAAAGTGTAGGGGGAAAAAAAAAAAAAAACCTGTTTAAAATCTTTGAGTGGCTGCCCTAGCCTGGCACACAGGGCCCACCCCTGCTGCTCCCCCTCCTCGGTTGCCCCCACCCGTCCCCACCTGGCACTGCACAAAACGGCTGCTTCTGCTGCCCCGCATGTGCTATGTTGATCTCCTGCCTGCATTTGTTGATGCTGCCCCCTCTGCTTGTAATTCCCTTTCTTCTGGCCCCTTCCCCACCCCAGCCCTGCCCACCTCCCACACTTGGGCTGGTTTTTACTTAGCCTAACTCAGTTCAGGAGCAATAGACTGTAGACTCCTGAGGGCAGAGACCATGACTGAATCATTTTTGTTTTCCCATGTCCTGGCACAGTGCTCTGCTTGAAGTAGATGCTTAGTGAAGTTTGTCAGATTAATTATTTTGGTATGGCCCTTTGTCCATCTCTGATGTGCTCTGAGGAAAGAAGAGAAGCTGTAAGCCTGCTTTCTAGTTGTTCACAAGCATACTAGGAATGTGACTGTAGCGAAATAGTTAATTACAACACCCATACTACTCAGCCTTTGACCCCTTTTCCCCAGACCTGCTCCAAGAAGCTTTTTCTGGGCAGCAGGTCATCCTGCACACCCTGTCGCTTCTTCTGACCAGGGGCCTGTCCCCAGAGCCCATTGCATCTGGTCCCAGTTGACTCAAGCCCATGAACTCCCCCGGGAAGCTCTACCACCTTGACTGCTCTTCCAAGGTCTGGCCCGAATTCAGAATCTCAACATCAGCCATGTGCACACAGTAGGTGCACCATCCTGTCTTGTGCTCCACGTCCCTCTTTGACTAATCCAAAAATGTAATCTTCCTAAGCACTGCACCTTTCTGGACCCTCCCTTGGAGTCCTGTTTCTAATCTGAGAAATACATCCAGGTCATCCCTGAGTTGTAGAGAGGCAGTGACTGATTTAGAAAACTTCTTACAGTTCCACTTCCCCACCTCACCACTTCAGGTGTCCCTCCTGTGCGCCTGCCATTCTTATTGTCTGGACTGCCCTGCCCTTCCACTCACTTGCCGGGACCCTCAACACCCAGGCCTCCTCCAGGAAGCCTTCCTTAGCCCTCCACCTGGGTGCAGGGCCCTTTCTCTGGGCTTCCTGTGGACATCTTTTAGAACTGAACTTACCACATGGCATCAGTGGTCTTTCTCCCTCCCAAGGTCAGGAACTACCTCTCATTCAGATCTGTTTCCCCAGGTTGGTACACAGGTGTGTAAAAGGTTGAACTCAAGTGAACTCAAATGAACAAAGTCTGAGACCATCTTGACGTTCTGCCTCTCCTCAGCACAGATTCTGATCTCAGCCTCTTTCTGGAAGGGTGTCAATCTTCCCTTCAGGGATCCCTTACCTCACAGCATGCACATAGGCACATATAATGGGTGGGCTCAACAAAAGCTGTTTTTTGCAATTTTAATATGTAACCCCTTAGTAGCAATAGTTTGTCTTCAGAAAGACTAATCTTTACAGACTAAGAAGAGAACTGTCTCTCATCATCCACCAAACCCAAGGCACCAGTATCCACTCAGTCAGCAGATACTTCTTGAGCTGTGCTCCTCGAACCTATAAGCTTAGATAGGAAATTGCAAATAGACATTTAGATGACTCAGCCATGGAGTCCCTCTGAAGGACAGGTTTCCCTAGGAGGTGGCACAAGCATGGAACAAACATGTTCCAGTTAGGTTAAAAAAATCTCTCCCACTGCATCACCAGAACTTATCAGGAAAGAAGAGTCAGCCTGCCCAGACTCCCCCGGAACCTTGAGCTAGATGGAGGCAAAGGCCTGGCATGGGAGGAGGAGGCAGTACTTTTGTCTCACTTTGGTTTTGCACACACCAGGGCTTTCCTCTGGAATGTCCCTTCATACCCAGACTGCCTGGCCATCTCTCCCTCATACTTCAGGCACAAATGGCTCTTCCCACACTTCTCCCAGTTGCTCCCATCCCACTTGGAACCCACAGTTTTCATAGCAGCGTTCAACCAAAAGGCACAAACCTTGTTTTAGGCTTCTTTGTAGGTGCCCCAGCACTCAACACAGAGCTTTTTTGCTGAGCAAATGAATAAGGCTCCCTGGAGAGAGGTTAAGAAGAGAGTGGAAACCTTATTCACCCAAGGGTAGTAGTAGTAGTAGTAGTAGTAGTAGTAGTAGTAGTAACCAGTTGAAGCCATAAGAGACTCTTGGGTCCAGGCCTCACTCTTCTCTATAAAATGGGAGTTGAAGTGTCTTTTCTTTTCCCCTTGTGATTCCAGAAAAACCAAGAATTAATTCATTTAGTCAGCACACATTAAACCAGTGATGGGCAAGACTCCCTCAGGAAATAGAATGCCTAGCACATGCACCCACGGAATACACAGGTTGAGGCACACCCTCCCCCTGATACGAGGGCAGAGACAGATGAAACCTGTTCCACTGCCCCCCTTTGAGCCTCAGTCTCTTCTTCTGTGAAATGGAGGTAATGTCTACTTCTCTGAATTATTGTAAGGATGAAAGAGAGGTCTGTAAAATAGCAAAGCTAATGGCAGCTGCCACTACTGCTGCTATGACTACCATTATTTTTATTATTATTCCATTCTTTGCAACTTATAGCCATTAACTATACTATACTATAGCCATTAACTCATTTTAATCTTCATGTGGGGCTGACTGAGCATGTATGGCTCTTCCCATTTTATAGATGAAGAAACCAAGCCTCTAAATCAGTAAGTGTTTTACTCAAAGTCAATCAACTAATATGTGGCAGAGCCAGGACTCCAAACTAGGTCCTGCAACTCCTGCCCTCTCCATCATACTGCCCCATAGATGAACATAGGAGTTAATGGAGCAGATGTGATGTGGTGGAATAAACAGGAAAGAGTTGTTGCAGGTGAAAGTTAGGATGGTCTGGTAGTGGTTGACATGGTCAGGAGAAGACGTTCTGGTAAGGGGAAGAACCCAGCAAGGAGCCCTGGAGCTGGCTCAGCATGTGGAGAGGCTGCCAAACCTGTTGGAGCTTTCAGAGATGGGACTGGCCAGGGAAGGGGCTGAGCTGCCTGCTCAGGGGACCTGACACCATCTCAAGCCCAGAGAGCAGTGGTCAGGATATGGTCAGGGGCAGGGGCTCCTGAGACCATGTATGGAATGGCTGAGCCAGCCAGACTGGAAGACTGCAGTGCGGTGGCTTTCCAGGTGAGGCGAGGGAATGAGGAGATGTTGTGGTAGGGGAGAGCCAACTCCTTTCTCTAAACTCCTGAAGCACCAGTTCATGCTCAGGAGCTAGCCAGAGCCAGGGTTAAAGCCCAGGTTCACTTATTTACCTGTGTAGTCTTGAGCAGGTCACCTAACTTCTTTATATATATTTCCTCGTCTGTAAAATGGGAATCAAGTTACCTGCCTGCCAGCCTCATGGGTTCATAACCAGCCTCAAATGAAGTTATGTCTACAGAAGTTCTTTACAGACTCTGAAGTGCTAGCAGAGGAAGTTGCTGCATTTGCTTGTCCACAGAGCACCAATACCTGTGGCCACATCCCAAATGGGCCTATCCAGGTCTCTGTCTGTCCCAGCCTCTGCCCCAGCCTGACAGAACCCTGAGGCACCCAGCCTTGGTCCTCAGCCACCCTGCCAACCACACACCCCAGGGCCCACCTTCCCCAGTCTTTCATAGCTGCTTCCATTTTTCATTCTGTCGGACGCCATCTGCTTGGCCATTTTTCTCTTCAGATATTATTAGAAATATCCAGAGTTGTAATTGTTTAATGGTTGGCATTTTGCCTGTTTCACGGGGAGCCCGGATCAAGCCCACCCCAGACTCATGCCCTGGGTCTGGCAGAATTGACCAGGGACAGCTGTGCAGTGGAGTCTGCTTGGCATTATAAAGAGCTCTCTCCCAGGTGCATTATTAGAAAAGAAGGGGGGAAAGATGGCCCCTGGCGTAATCCAATTCCGCATTCTCCATGGTGTTTTTGAACTGCATAGCCCAGAGGCATGCAGCTCTTGGTGGGCTGGGAAGCTTCCTGAAAGAGAAGTCAAGATCAGAGCCTCAGGTTCATGACACCTGGGGAACCCTGGTCCCCCAGGCCACCTGTCTGAGTGATGCCTGGATACTTTTGCCTCCCCAAATACCCCCATGAAGCCTGAATCCAGTTTTTGCTCAGCTTCTTTCCAACCTAGATTCTCAACTTAGCCAACTTTTGGAAGAGTGTGACTCCTTTCATATAACCCCTTCTCTCACCCTTGCCTCAGCACACATCCACACATAATGTTCACAGAAGTCTAGCCTTTGCCATTTTACAGTATCTCCACCTCCCCAAATACCCCCATCCACAGGGTCTTGTTTCTGTCAGGACATTGGGGGCTCCCTCTCACCAGGCTGGGACTTCTCCATCTTCATCCGCAGCCTTCAGATACCTATGAGGCCTGTGGATTCCCATCATGGCCAGGCCTTCCAGAGGACCAAGCCAGTCAGTTTAGAGATGATCTGAGACCTAGCCCAAGGGAGAGGTTAGACTGAGTGTTTTCTCAGGCCCCTCTCAGGAGTCTCAGGGAGTATCTCCCGGGCAGGCAGAGTGGCTAGTCTGGTGTCCATGAGGTTGCACAGTTTTTTTTTTCTGCTGAGGCCAGAACTAGAAAGTATCTTAGGTAGAAGCATTAGAGATTGAGGTGAGAAAGCCCACAGTGTGGACCTGAACTCCTAAGACAGGGATTCGAGACCTCTTTGATCTGATCCCACCCACAAGTACTCATGTTCATTCCTGTCTCCACCTCTGTCATGCTGCTGCATTTGCCCCCTCCAGATCCCACCCAGTCTCTGTGATCTGTCATCAGTCCCACTTCTTCCAAAAGCCTTCCCTGATCTCTCCAGCCGCTTCTTTGAAACCCAACCACACAGATTATACCACACAGTATAGCATTTAGGATCTTTGCACCTCAAGAATGGACGATGCTTCCCTAAGACTGTCAACTCTTCCTCCATTGACTTGGTTTCCATGCCTTGTCCTCTGACATATATCCTTTTGCTCATCTCCCCTCAACGCTCTGGGGACCAGACCATATATGCTGTTCCATCTGCAGGATGACCTTGACATTGCACAATGGTCTCTCCCCTTCCTTCTTCTGACGGCCATGTTTCCGTTTATGGCAACCCAAATTGATACTAGCTTTTGTAAGTAACCATATGTGACAAAAAAAGAAGACAGGTTTAGAGATGCAACTCTACCATCTCCACCAGTCAGCTGGTAATCTACTAGTTGTGTGACTTGGGCAGATCTCTTTATCTCTTGTTTCAGTTTCCTGTTCAGTATGATGGAGTTGAAAATAATATTTTCCACTCAGGGTATGGGTCTTGAGTAATAAAATGTTGGCGATTTTTCCATTGGGCCTAGCAGATAGCATGTTTAATAAATGATTCTTCTGATTGTTCTTCCTCATTCCGTTCCTACTCTTATACTTGAGCGATGCTTCTGAGCCTGACTCTCCCACTCTGTGGTTGGGCACTTAATTTCCTCATCTTGCACATAGAACCCTTGAAGAGGAGAGGTTAGCACTCACTCTAGCAGAGCTGAGCCCAGGGGAACCTAGTACGTGTTTATTCCCGTTCCCCTACCTCTGCCCAGTGGAGGCCATGTTGGTGCAGGTGCTAACCAGGTGGCTCACCCTTCCATGCCCTGAGCTCCACACTACCCTTCATTGGCTTCCAGAAAGTGCATTTGGCTGTATTTCCTAACAGCAGATGAGACCTTAGTTCCCCCAAATGGGAAAGAGTTCAGAGCTCACACCCCAGATCCCCAAGGGCCTGCCATGGGCTTCTGCCTCTCCCATTTGCATAGGGGCAGGCTTAGACTCCCACCAGTGGTGAGTAGATGGGTTACCAGTGGAGAGCTAAAGTTCCTCTCAAATTCTCCTTCACCAGCCCCCCACCCCCTTCACCTTCATTCACCATCCACCCGCCTTTCAGTTTCCTTGGCAACGCTGAGTGCTCATCCTGGAAAACTTTATCCGAAATCTGCTCTGGGCAGCTTTCCAAATCCATGCTAACCTGATTAGGTGTCTCTAGGGGCCTTGCCAGCTAATCAGATTAGGCAGCACTAATGGTAGTGAGGACTTTGAGTGGGCACAGAGCAGTAAAACATATTGTATACTTAGTGATAATTATCCTGCCTTTTGTGTCATTGATTTATCTGCCTCCCTCCCTGTCCTCCCGTCTTATGTGTTTGGCCATAGCGATCCGGAGGAAGGAGAATGGCTGGTACGACGAAGAACACCCTCTTGTCTTCCTCTTCCTGGGATCATCTGGAATAGGTAACTGGGAATAGATCAGCCTGTGGGGAAGGAGAGCTGGGGGAGCCCCAGCTTCTATGGGCCAGAGTCAGACAACCCACCTCTCATTCAAATCTAGCTCCCAGAACAACTGCCTCCAAATTACAGAGCCAGCAAGAGGATCATCTGTCACATTAGGAACAGCTGGAATTATGCCCCTCCCTCTGGAAGCTGTGGTGCAGGGCCTACTTCACCTGGAAGGCCAGGCCCTTGGGGTCCTGTGAGTCCTGGTCCAGCCACTCTGCAACCCCAGAGGCTGCCCTTTAGGAATTGAACCCCTCCACTGCCCAGTGCACCAGCCTTATCTAGTGTAGCCTGGGACATAACCCTCTAGGAAGCTAAAGAAAGCCCCTGATGGCCAGCACAGTGCTAAGTGCATAGCAAAATTGGTTGCAGTGAAATGGGTCGGGGATTTTTATAGCCATTTGGGCTGGATTATCTGAGGCATTCTCACCCCCTCACTCTCTGCCCTCACAGATACTTCCCACTGCCACCACCACACCACCACCACCTCCCGTTGTCTTTTTTTTTTCTCTCTCCCATTGTCTTGATAGGGAATTTCATGCATCTATTGCCTCCTCTTCCCCTCTCAGCATCTTCATGGGTGCTCCCTCAGATGTAGGGTCCCAAAAGGTTACCATTACCTCACATGATACTATAGAACTTGACCCATACCAGATAGTGACTTCCAAAGGCTTGACCATCATGCCAAATGGCCCTTCAGAGCCACCACTTCGGTATTATCATTCCTTCTTTATGTTACAAGGCAAGGCTGTGAAGCCAAGGAGAGGTGCTTTTTATCCTCTCCCAGCCTCTATTTGGCCTGTGGCTCCAGGGCCTGGCTGGATGGCAAGACCGTGGGTGTCCAGAGAGATACAGTGCAATGAACCAGGAAGTCAGGGTACTCCTAGGACAGGCAAGGTTTATGCTGGGCTTCAAAGGACAGGATGGCTCTGGATTGTAAGAGTCAACCTCTCACTCTTAGGATGCTGCTGTAGAGAAAAGGCTTCAATCCCCATCCACAAAAAAATCAAGATGCAATGCAGACTTTGATTCTGGTCCCAGTTTTACCATTAATTCCCTTGGTGACTTTGAGAGAGTCACTGACCCTCTCTGAGCCTCAACATTCCCATCCATAACATACATTATTTCCAGCATCCATACATTTCTAATATGCTTTCATCACAGGAGATAGTCATCTGGTCCTAACCCAACACTTCTCTTTTCCTTCTTATTAGGAAAAACAGAACTGGCCAAGCAGACAGCCAAATATATGCACAAAGATGCCAAAAAGGTAAGGGCTGGGATCTACGCCTGATTGGCAGGCCATGGAGAGCTCACCACTCCTGCTAGCCCAAAAAATCCTAGGCTCCCTGAATCTAGCAATAGCCAATCAAAAAGATGGGCCCTGGCCCAGGAAGCAGGCCTCAGCTATGGCCCCAACTTGGCCACCAATTGCTCCAGGAATTTGGGCAAGTTATTCAACCTCTTTGTGCCTCAATTTCTTCATCTGTGAAATAGGATGAATAATCCTTGCCCTGCCTGACTCTTGAGGCACTTGGGAGAACCCAGTGAGATTCATTTATACAACATTTCTAAGCATCTACTCTGTGCCGGGTATTGTACTAGATCCTGATAATACAGCGTTCATTAAGACACTCCCCTGCCCTGAGGAGCTCAGTCTTGAGGGGGAGACAGCTTTAGAAACATATCACTACTGTCCAGTGCCATCAAGGCCATGCTAGAGGGAGTCTCAGACCTGTAGGAGAAATGTAGAAATAAGAGGATTTGCTTTTCTACATGAACTTTTTTTTTTTTTTCGCGGTACGCAGGCCTCTCACTGCTGTGGCCTCTCCCGTTGCGGAGCACAGACTCCGGACGCGCAGGCTCTGCGGCCATGGCTCACGGGCCCAGCCGCTCCGTGACATGTGGGATCTTCCCAGACCGGGGCACGAACCCGCATCCCCTGCATCGGCAGGCGGACTCTCAACCACTGCGCCACCAGGGAAGCCCCATTCTACATGAGCTTTTAAACGTGATTTCTTAATGCCCTAAGCTATGAGGTGGTCACAGTCTCCTTTTTCCCATGACCCAGAGGCCTGGATTCTCCATAGGACAGGGCTGTGCCCATCCCCTTGTTCAGACTCTGGCTTTCCAAGGCCTGCTCAGTTTGACTTTCTAGACTGACAGGAAATACTTTCACACAGACAGAAATGTCAGAGCAGTCCTTGGAGATTGCAGAAACATTTCAACTTAAAGTCACACATTCTTCTTCCTACTGGCCTTCCCAGTGTGGAGGCATCACAGGTTGCCCACGACCCTGGATGCCCTTGCCTACTTTCTGTGGAAAGCCTCCCCAGCTGAGGTGATGAGGAATTGCCCAGGCCTCCGCCAGCCAAACTGCCAGCAACAGAGTCCTGTTCACCTCCTTTCCTGCTTTTGCCTAGCTCCCCCTTCACCACCTCCCTGAGGGCCTGGCAGCCACAGAAACAAGGTAGCTCAGGCTGTGTCCTTCTGAGCCACATTCATAGCCCCCTTCTACTGACTCTGCCAGTAGCTGTCTGTGAGCTGTCTCAACCAAAGCTAGAGCAGACCCACTCAACAGGCAGGCAGGCAGGCAAGAAGCAGCGCATGGCATGCTAATATGCTCCAACCGAAATAGCATTTTTAAGACAATTCATCAGGTTGGCAGCGATTGAAACAATTAGCACTCTGGAAAGGGCCATAAACTAGCAAGACTATTAGGAAAGATGCAGTTATGGGCAGGAACCACCTGATTAGGGATGAAGAATTCCGAGTGGTTTAATTTTAATACTGTCAGAAAGGTTAATATTTAATTACAAATCATAATCTCCTTATCCAAGCTGTCTTAATATGTCTTCATACACAGTGGAAGTAGAAGGAAGGTATCTGCTGACTTGCTGGTGTAGAAAGGAGAAGGGGCTTGATAAAAGACTGATGATGCAAGTCATTTTTCAGTTGGAGCATCTAAACAAGAGACAGATTTCCACCAGTGCAGGGTGTCCTGAAAGCTGATGATGGCATCCTTCAGTACATGCCTCACCTAGGAGACGGAGTTAACACCGTCACCACTTGGAGTCAGTGGCCTGGGTGATCCAGGCTCTGGAGTCAGCCATTCCTTGGCGCAGGTTCTACTGGTCCTAGACAGGTTGCTTTACCCCTCTTAAGTTTCAGCTCTTGCCTCAAAGTGAAGCTAATTAGTCCTGTGTCTAAGGTTGTCGTGAGCATCAAGTGAGATACTATGAATCACAGAGAACACAGGTTCTAGCACCCAGTAAGTGCCTGATCCCTTGTCTTATATTTATTCATCACTCTGTACTTTCCACAGCAGTATTCCCATCCATTGTCTTATTTGATCCTATAAGGAAGATAGCATAAATGCTAAATTAGACCCACTTTTTAGATGAGAGAACTGAGACCCTACAGTGTTAAGCATCCAGAGTCACCTGTTAGGGGAAGAAGTAAAATCAGAATCCAGTCTCTCAACTCTTCTCTCAGAACTCTTGTTCTCAGCCACAAGAGGAGGCTAGATTATAAACTTGTCCATTTGTCCCCATGTCACATAGGGAGATGAGAGGCATGAGAAACCCAATATAACCATGTATTTTATTTTTAAATCATAGTTGTTGCTTCTATAAAACTTCTACCTTCACCAGCCCTGAGGACCAACTCATTACAGCATCTATGTCTAGCATAGACATTCTCTGGACATGTAACAGGCATGTTTGAAACCTGCCTTCAAAATCTGAGGGTTCTGGGCTTCCCTGGTGGCACAGTGGTTGGGGATCCGTCTGCCAATGCAGGGGACAAAGGTTCAAGCCCTGGTCCGGGAGGTTCCCACACACCGCGGAGCAGCGAAGCCCGTGCGCCACAACTACTGGTCCTGCACTCTGGAGTCTGCGAGCCACAACTACGGAAGCCCACGTGCCTGGAGCCTGTGCCCTGCAACAAGAGAAGCCACCGCAATGAGAAGCCCATGCACTGCAACCAAGAGTAGCCCCCGCTCGCGGCAACTAGAGAAAGCATGCACGCAGCAGGGAAGACCCAACGCAGCCAAAAATAAATAAATAAATAAAATTGAAAAATAAAACAAAATCTGAGGGTTCTGGACTGTAAGCTGTCTAACCAGGGTACCTGACATCACCAGGACCCACGGAGTGATGTGTGGGAAGTGTCATGTACAGGGCCCAGTGTAAAGGAGGACTGAGCACTGACCTGGGAGTTGGTGACTTGAATTCGAGTTCTCGCTCTCTGATCCTTAGTTTCCTCATTTGTAAAGAGTCACAATACCTCCAGACCTGGCTGCCTGTCAAGGACTTGTTTGCACATTTTTATAATTTCTTTTTTTTTATTTATTTATGTTTGGCTGTGTTGGGTCTTCATTGCTGCGCACGGGGGCTACTCTTCGTTGCAGTGTGCAGGCTTCTCATTGCGGTGGCTTCTCTTGTTGCGGAGCACAGGCTCTAGGCACGTGGGCTTCAGTAGTTGTGGCACACAGGCTCAGTAGTTGTGGCTCGAAGGCTCAGTAGTTGTGGCATATGGGCTCAGTTGCTCCATGGCATGTGAGATCTTCCCAGACCAGGGCTCAAACCTGTGTCCCCTGCCTTGGCAGGTGGATTCTTAACCCCTGCGCCACCAGGGAAGTCCTGTAATTTGTTTACCAGACTTGTGAGCTTATTATTTTTCTCTCATTAACCTCTACTATTTCTCCCAAATTGAGCAGCTTTGTTAACTCCCATTATTAGGGTTAATAATCCTTGAGAAAAAACCTTAATGGCATTCTGTGATTTCATCCTGAAGTAGGGTGGTGAAGCCCTAACGACTGCAGTTATAGTGGCAGTATGATGAAGGGATCAAGAGCAGGGCTCTGGGTCCAATGCTA
The DNA here is from genome assembly GCF_005190385.1 of Monodon monoceros. NCBI lineage: Eukaryota > Metazoa > Chordata > Mammalia > Artiodactyla > Monodontidae > Monodon > Monodon monoceros. The sequence goes on from NW_021703784.1 coordinate 57,884,940, forward strand.
AACTACTCTGTGGAGTTGGCTGAGATCTCTGTTTACATCAGTTTTCTCATCTGTAAAATGGAGTCAATAATGGTGCCTGTCTCATTGGATTGTTATGAAGGTTAAGTGAGATAATGATGTAAAATGCTAAACACCATTCTTGGCACATAGTAAGCAATCAGTGCATGTTAGATATAATTGTTATTATTGTTGCCTCACTTCTAGATAACCCTAAGGTAAGATCATTTGAAACCAAAATTATTCTAGCCAAGAAAATCAAGCCCTTAGATTTGTTGAGAGTTACTCAGCAAATCAGTAGAAGGACTAGGATAAGAACCCAGGTAATTTGACATAAGCGTAAGTGAGCACTGAAGTCTGTACTCCCTGTTACCTTGGGGCATTGATTGACACTGGTTCTGGACACAAAGCTCAGAACCCTTCAAATGAAGATGCCAAGAGCCCAGCTGATTGATGGAGTGGGAAATATGAGGCAGGAGGGTATAGTGGCTAAGAGCACAGGCTTTGAGCCAGATTGTCAAGCTTGAGTGACCTTGGGCAAGTTACTTTAATCTGTGGCTCGGTTTTCTCATCTGTAAGGTGGGAATGATAATACTACTTTTATCTCATAGACTTACACACATTCTAAGCCCTTTATAGCTTGCTTATTTAGAACATCGCCAGACACATAGTAAGCGCCCAGTGAGTGTCACCTATTATCCAGATACCCATCTCGTGGCTTCCAGCTCATTGCTCCCTCTGGGCAGCACTCCCAGCTTCCCCATGTCTATCTTCCCACGCTTCCTGAAGCCAGTGTTTCTCTTGGCCGAGCTGCCTGGGTCCCTCTGAAGATGCTTGCTGGCTAATGCTCCATGTCCTCTGATAACACACCCTCATGACCTTAAGAACTTCTCCAAGGCCTTTCCGACCTCTTGGATTAGGTCCTCTCCTCAGGCCATAACATAAAGGAGAAACAGCGAGAGGGCATAAGGGCCTGAGTATATAGGAAGAAACTGCAGCTCCAAAAGGGAAGGCAGCCAAGGCCACACAGATAGTGGAGAACTGGGGCTGGAAGCCAAGCCTGGGACTCTTTCTGCCACCCTATACCTCACATACAGAGTGACAGGACAGAGAAAAAAATAGAATACATCACAGACTGAATTTCTGGCCAGCAACCGAACTAGAGTATAGCCTGGATTTCAGACATAGCTACCTCCCTCTCAGGGTCTTGGCGCGCCCTCCCTCATCCCCAGCTCTCAGGAGAAGCATAGGCAGTGGGTGCATTCTCTTAGATGGAAGCATGTGCCAGTAGGAGAGGAGCCTGAGGAGTCTCTGGGGAACCCTGATCTGGGTGGAGAGACAGGGCCTCTGAGTGCCCTTATAATGCCCTAAATCCCTAAATTCTTCATGAAAAGTCATGGGCATTCTGCTTGTTTTAACTCGCAAATCCCACTCCAGAGGGTGTGCTGTTCCCCTGGGGCTAATTATGGTCGGGCCTCACCCCAGGGGGCCAGTTCCCTGGAAATCTGCCCTAGGCCCAACCATGGAGAGAGAAGGGCTGCAAGCTACATTCTGGATAGCTCTTAAGTGAAAACATGTAAATAAATGAGAAAGATTTATTAGTTTAAAAGAAAAGTAGGGGGCTTCCCTGGTGGCGCAGTGGTTGAGAGTCTGCCTGCCAATGCAGGGGACACGGGTTCGTGCCCCGGTCCAGGAAGATCCCACATGCCGTGGAGTGGCTGGGACCGTGAGCCATGGCTGCTGAGCCTGCGCGTCCGGAGCCTGTGCTCCGCAACGGGAGAGGCCACAACAGTGAGAGGCCCGCGTACCGCAAAAAAAAAAAAAAGAAAAGTAGGGACTTCCCTGGTGGCGCAGTGGTTAAGAATCCGCCTGCCAATGCAGGGGACACGGGTTCGATCCCTGGCCTGGGAAGATCCCACATGCCGCGGAGCACCTGGACCCGTGCGCCACAATTAGCCTGCACTCTAGAGGCCACGAGCCACAACTACTGAAGCCCACGTGCCTAGAGCCCATGCTCCACAACAAGAGAAGCCACTGCAATAAGAAACCTGCACACTGCAACAGAGTAGCCCCTGCTCGCCGCAACTAGAGAAAGCCTGCGCACAGCAACGAAGGCCCAACGCAGCCAAAAAATAAATAAAATAAATTTATTTTTTTTAAAAAACTGTGATAAAAATTTTTTTTAAATAAATAATATAAAAATAAACTGGTGCAGCCACTGTGAAGAGCAGTATGGAGGTTCCTTAAAAAACTAAAAATAGAGTTACCGTATGTCGCAGCAATCCCACTCCTGGGCATATATCCAGAAAAGATGAAAACTCCAATTTGAAAAGATACATGCAGCCCAGTGATCATTGCAGCACTATTTACAATAGCCAGGACATGGAAACAACCTAAATGTCCATCGACAGACAAATGGATAAAGAAGATGTGGTACATATATACAATGGAATACTACTCAGCCATAAAAAAAGAATGAAATAATGCCATTTGCAGCAACATGGATGGGCCTAGAGATTATCATACTAAGTGAAGTAAGTCAGACAGAGAAAGACAAATATTGTATCGTACACTTATATGTGGACACTAAAAGAATGATACAGATGAACTTATTTATGAAACAGAAATAGACTCTCAGATGTAGAAAACAAACTCATGGTTAACAAAGGGAGAAGGGGGAGAGGATAAGTTAGTAGTTTGGGATTAACATATACACACTACTATATATAAAAAAGGTAAGTAATAAGGACCTACTGTATAGCATGGGGAACTGTATTCAATATCTTGTAATAATCTATAATGGAAAAGAATCTGAAAAAGAATATATATATGTATGTGGGTGTATGTATGTATAACTGAATCACTTTGCTGTACACCTGAAACTAACACAACTTTGTAAATCAACTATACTTAAAAAAAAAGAAAAAGGGGCATGTGCCCACATAGACTTGCAAAGTTGAGGGCACCATGGAGCTGTCTGGGTGCTTGTTGCTCCCCTCCATCTCATCATGATCCCACGCTGATGGTGACTGACTTTGTCCATGTCAGCCTGCCCCACTCAGGTGCTGCTAGAGAACAGAGACATAGCTCCAGTGCTTGGCACACACAGCACACAGTATGCCCTCAGGAAATGTGGGATGAGTGGATGACGTGGTGATCAGACCCAGTAGAAGCCTGAAAAAAGAGACATTCCAAGCCAGATTTAAGGCAGGAACGCGACTTGGGTTTATTAAGGTAGGGCATGAGGGAATCGTGGGGGATGAGTGGACAGAAAAAGGAGGCAAGGAGCCAGAAAAAACTATATCATGAAAATGGGATAGAAAATCTTGGCTTGGTGTGGCTTAAAAGCCGGAATATATTTGAGATCTCCTTAACCCTTCCCCCTGCCTTCTTCAAATGGACTCCTGCTTGTTTCCACACAGGGTTTCATCAGGCTTGACATGTCTGAGTTCCAGGAGCGGCATGAGGTGAGTGAGAGTCCTTGGTGAAGTGTGGTTTGGAGAGCCTGTCAACAGGGCTCTGCCTGGCTATTTTGATGTGACTTGTCGATTAGGCCTGAGATAATTCCAGCAGCCTTGGGATTTATCCTTTGCGGGGAGCATATGTACACAGCAGGGTCACTGATCTGTTTTGCATATGATTTGCTCTGAAGAGTAAACACAGAAAAGATCATCTGCTCTCCCATCACGGCAGGATTCCTTCTACCCAAAGAGACAACCTGATTGTCCTTGTTGAGACAGGCAATCTTAACAGTATATAAAGCCATCTTACCGTTGCATGTCCCATATTAGAAACTAAAAGCATAGAAAGGCCTTCCTAACTTATTTCCTTCCTTCCATCAGGTGGCCAAATTTATTGGGTCCCCACCAGGCTACATCGGCCATGAGGAGGGTGGCCAGCTGACCAAGAAGCTGAAGCAGTGCCCCAACGCTGTGGTGCTCTTCGATGAGGTGGACAAAGCCCATCCAGATGTGCTCACCATCATGCTGCAGCTGTTTGATGAGGTGCCAGTCAGCTTGGGCCGGGATGGAGTTGGGGGCACCTGTAGGTATGGGGGGCTGTGAACAGCAGGACCCAGGGGCCCAGAATTGATCATTCCTCAAGTTGCTGCTTCCTCGTGTGTACGTTCAGTCACTTAGCAGGTGTGGCTTCACCCCCTCTCTGGACCGGGGCCCAGACTGGGCACCCAAAGAAGACCAGCACTGCCCAAGAGTTGAAATGTTGTGGCTGCCTAGACTACCTTCGAAAGAGACAGAATGGGACAGGGGTGCCAGGGGAGAGAGAGAGAGAGCTGAATTTTTAGTTCTAGCTCTGCCCCATCTCTCAGCATCAGGGACCTCGTGTGACAAACAAGGAGGCTGGATCCAATAAGCTCCAAGAACCTTTCTGGCTCAGACAGCTCCTGCTCCTCCCCATGTCAGCCATCATTTTCACCAGTTCTTAAAAATGCCAGGGACGTTGCTGCTGTCTGTGATGGTGACCATGATGATGGAATGGTGGTGCCCTGGTTCATGGAACCGTCTTCTCCTGAGGAGCTCCAGGCTGGTCACAAGCAAGGACAGTCTCCCTCTTAACTGGTGAAATGAGCTCTGAATGAGAACAACTTCCTCTTTTTCAGCACAGTCTATGTAATAGGCCTGTGCTAAAGACTTTACAGATGTTCTTGCTAATCATCACAATAGCCAGGCAAGGTACCAATCATTTGTTACAGATGAAGAAACTGAGGTTCAGCAAGGTTATAAATGACTTGCCCAAGGCCACAGAGCTACTGTGTGGAAGAGCCAGAAATGGGCTACAGATACATCTGGTCCCAGAGCCCCAGTTCTCCCCATCTGTACCAGTCCTTATCTTGAGCAGCGGAGGGAGAGCTTATGATTGTGGGAGGGGCTGCCATCCACCTTTTCCAGGGGTCCTGCAGAACTGGGGATGAGGCCTCCCATCTGCTCCCATGCAGGGACTATATTAGCCAGCACATGGCCGGATGGAGTCCAGTCCAGGGAAAATGTCCAGCCCCATTTTCCCTCCAGCCCTGGGAAAATGGAAAGAGGTTTGCTGCCCATGTCAGGGTGCACTAACGAAATGCAGGAATGGATACCCGTGGACCAAATAGCACATCAGGTACCAAGCCAGGAAGAACCAGATCCAAATGTCCCCACAGCTGCCCACTGCCTGTCCCACCTGGCCCAGCATCCTTGCCCCTGCCCCAGTTTATTGCTCTCTTCCTAGGCTCTCATCTGCTCCCTGTCTCGAGACCCACCCCCCACCCCCACTGAGGAATGAAGGCCAAGTCTTCAAAGGTCACATATTCTGTTTCCCGTACCTGTGCTCTGAGACCACCCCCACTCCGACCCCTGCTGCCGCCTTCTAGCCTCTTGATGGGATTCAGGTACATAGCTGTGGACCAGACCCAAACCTGCCCTCTGGGAACTCCCTACCTAGTAGACAGCAGAGAGGAGATATGATAAGGTTGACATTTTTGTACTTTGTGTGCAAGGCACTGTTATTGCATGTATGAACTCCTTTAATCCTCCCAGAAGGAGGATTGGTTCCCAGAAGATGGTTATTATTACTGACTCCATGTAACAAATGTAGAAACTGAAGTAAAGTGAGACGATTTATTCACCCATGGTCACACAGTTGGGAAGAGGAAATCCAGGATTTGAACCCAGGCAGTCCACTTCCAGAGCCTGCAGCTAAAATAGTAACTACCATGCAGCCAAGGCCAAAAGAGAACAGTAGATCTGGAATGAAGCATTCACAGGAAGGGAGAGCCCGGCTTAGGGAAGGTGAGCACAGCAGCCTGGTTGGCCTCTCACTTCCCTGGAGAGGTTCCTGGTCCAGAAAGAGGGAAGGCAACTGCTGACTGGAATACAACCAACCCCACCTGGAAAATGCTTACCACTCCCGTGTGTAAGCCCTGTCCACCCCACCCACTGCTGCTGTCACTCCACTGACTACCTTGGGGAGTTGATAATAACTCCTTCCTACAGCTCCCGACAACCTGCTACAGTTTCTGATGTTTATGCCCTTGCTTCCATTGACCAAAGCTGCCATCTGAGCTTACTTAGCCAGATTTATGCATGTTTGCTTCTTGAGGACAGAGACCTTGTCTCACTCCAACCATTCCCAGAACCCACAGCGCCAGGAGGAATGCCCTGTTGACTAACTTAATTCAGTAGTAATTCAGCAAACCTTCCAAGGATGAATAAGTATTTGCCAGGTGAACAGAGTGGAGAAGGGCCGGCAGTAGACACCCCGTGTGCAGAAGCACAGGGGCATGAGGCAGCCTGGTATATGCAGAGAACTACAGCTGTTCAGTATTGATCGACTGCAGAGGGAAAGGGAGAATAGAATGGTGGAGATAGGTGGATAAGGTAGACAGGGGCAGGTTAGAATGCCAGGCAGAGGAGTGTGGACTTTTTTGGTGAATAGTAAGAAGCCTTTAAAGACTTCAGGCAAAGAGAGAAATATGATCAGGTTTTCACTTTATAAAGATCCTATAGGCAGCAGTGAGCAAATGGACTAGAAGGAAGAAGAGAGACCAGCGAGGAGACTGTTGAAGAGTCCAGGCGAGAGCTTGGGAGGCCTGCTCTCAAGCAGGGCTGTGGGATGGGGAGAGCTCCCGGGAAGTCCACTGTGCAGGGCTCGGTCGTTGGATGTGAGGAGAGAGGGAGGGACCAAGGATGACCAGCGGCAGGATTTCTGGCCTGGGTGACCCATAGGTGGTGCTGCCATCAACCTGCGGCAGGGAACACAAGGGGATGAGCAACAGATTGATGAGGAAGGTAAGGAGCTAAGGTTTGGAATTGTTGAAAATGAAATGCCACAGCCAGATGGGTATGTCCAAGAAGTCGCTCATCAGTTTGAGCAGTCTGGAGTGTAAGAGAGGCCTGCACCGGAAGCAGAGACTCAGGAATGCTTCAGCACAGAGAGAGTACCAGAAGCCACAGGAAGGGGTGAGATCTCTGACCTAGTGAGAGTGTGGTGCGCAGAGAAGAGAGGTAAGAACAGCCTTGCAACCTCTCCAAAAAGAGTCAAAGACAGAATTGCCAGAGAGTAAGAGGCAAACCAGGAGAAGGTGGTTCAGTGCGGGGCAGAGAAGACACAGGGAGAACAGACAGTCCCTGCCTCAGTGTTTCTGAGCGAGGGGGAGACAGGCAGCAAAGAGCAGTCCAGCCACTGTGGTGAGTGGTGTGCTAGGATAAGTAGGAGTTATAAGGGCACCTGATCCAGTCTGGGGGAATAGGGAAGCCCCCCTCATATCCACCCAGCCCAGACCTCCCAAGCTTGGACCTAGAAAAGCAGAAGCCCTAATGCTCTCACCAAAACACCAAGCAGAGGTAATGCAGGTCACTTCTCTGTTTACCCCAGAGTCTGTAGCACAGGGCAGAAGTCCTAGGAAGCCCACGCACTGCTCCTCCCTTCAAGGACAGAAACGGGGGAAAGCAGCCCCTATAACCCTGAGGTGAGCATTCACGCGCCACCCAGGATGCGTGCACTCCAGTCGTTGCTGAGAGGCAGGACAGCAACAGCTCCCTCTTTGGGACACATTTTCTTGCCAGGGACTCTGAGGAGATGGAGACGTGAACAGTGTGAAGGTCACCCTTTGGGTCAGTAATACACTGCACCTGCTCCCCTCACCCACCTGGGACCCATCCTCAGGCCCAGTTATGAGCAGAGCTTTGATCTCTCAGAAAGAAATGGCCACTGGTTATTGCTCTGGCCAGTACAGCAGTGTGTGTGCTCAGTCCTCAGGGATGAGCTCTGCGAACACACACACAGGGTCATCTGCACGCACTTGGGCACATCACACATGCACGCAGACATGGTCCCCAAAACTAGAGTTGCCCTTAGTGGATTCTGTCGTGTTGTAACCCATAAGCAGGGGGTGAAGTAGGAAGCTAATGGCCAAGCTCAGGAACATCTGCTTGCACCCTTGCCTTCTCCTCATCCCTCCCAAGGCTGGGACGGGAGAGTGACCAGGATTTGGATCTCGAGGCCCCCGTTGAATAGACCCCCTTGGAACTAACACTTTCTGAGGCCTGTGCCAAGGTCCCATGTAAAGTGAGGCAGAAAAGCACTTGGTACTGTGCCCAGTACACAGTAGGCGCTCAGTTAATGCGCATTCCTTTTTTACCTCTGAGAGCCAGGGCTGGTCTGCCTTTGCGTTGGCTTTAGAACCAAGGGCTGACCTTGAGTGAGGCCCTCGCCACCAGGGAAAGGGGAACACTTGAGGAGGATTGTTTACCTGAGGCTGGGGCAGGGCCCAGCATCACTGGCTTGGGCAGGTGCCAACAGGCTGAGGTCAGTGGACCTTTCCCCAAAGCCATGTTCTCAAACTTGGCAGGAGTTATGCTTTTGCCTGCAACCCAGATGAGTTCCCAGGAAGGTCTGCCTCTCCCCACACCTGTACCGGTAGCTTGTTTCCTGTCAGGATCAAAGGATGCAAACTGAATTTGGCAGAATTCTGAGAAATTTTTATTTTGGGAAAGAAAATTGCATGAGGCCTCATTTTATCCCACACTGTTGGTATGACCCCAGTAGCCTGGTGTACAGTGAAGGATATGGGTTCTGGGGTCAGACAGTTCAATAGAGCCTCAGCTCTACTGTATTCTAGCTGTGAGACCTTGTACAAATTACTTAACCTCTCTGAGCCTCAGCTGCTTTGTAGGGGTGGTGAGGATTCAAGCATTCAGCAAGCAAGTGTTGAGCACATGCTATATGCCAGACACTGTTCTAGGACCCAGTGAGAGCAAGACCCAGCCTCTGCCCTCATAAAGCGACCTTCTAGTGGGCAGAGTGCAACAGTGCACGGAAAGCACTAAGCAGGGCACCGGCAGTGGAAGTAGATGTGCCCATCAAAGTCAGACCCCATCAGTTCCTCTCAGTGGGGCCCTGATTAGTGCTTTTTTATAAATGACTGCAAAGTGCTGTTGTACCATGCTAGCCTTGAGGTTTGCTGAGTGGGCAGAGTTCCTTGCCCTTGAACTGAATGGCCCTGGACAGCTACAATTTTCTCATTCTTCTGTCTCCTCCCTCTACTGTTGCCCCTTTTCTCTTTCCTTGTGCATCTGTTTCTAGTAAAGATGCTTTCTTCTGTGTCACCTCTAGAAAAAGCTAAAGATTCCAAGGCAATTTCCCAAGTTGGTTAAAGGAGAGACATTAACCAGGCCAGAGGATGGCTCTAAAGATGCAGAGATTATACCTGTTTCAGTTCATTTACCTGGTCCTCACAATGACCCTGTAGAATACCCTCCTCTGACCTCCTACAGCAGCGTGGCCTTCCCTTTATCGTAACATTTAACCACTGAATTGTGACTGCTTGTTTCCTGACCTCACTCCTTCTCTAGACTGGGAGCATGTCAGAGGCTCAGTGAGTCCCCAGTGCCCCAACACAGAGCCTGGCCCAGACTGGGCCTCCAGGAGAGTGTGTTGGATGGATGCATGTACAGTCAGGCTGGCTTCTGGGTGCCCTCAGAGATGCCAGACAGCAGGTGCAGTCTCAACCTGGGGCACTCCCAGCAGGTGAGCACTGTAGCCGAGGTGTGAGAACAGTGCTCAGAGACCCCAGAGGAGGGAGTGCTGACTCTGCCGGAGGAGGGGGAGGCACAGGGGTTCTGGAGAGAGCTCCTGGGAGAGGGGCCCAGCCTTACCACTCCCTGACCATGCAGTCACGGTTCCTTCCCAGGGCCGGCTGACAGATGGAAAAGGGAAGACCATCGACTGCAAGGACGCCATCTTCATCATGACCTCCAACGTGGGCAGTGACGAGATAGCACAGCACGCACTGCAGCTGAGGCAGGAAGCTTTGGAGATGAGCCATAACCGGATCGCCGAGAACCTTGGTACAGCACGTGGCCCGAGCTCTCTGGGCAACTGGTTAAGTGACCAGGCCGCCAGCGCATCTCCTGGGGGCAAGGATGGCAGGATGGCATTGGTGTCCTGGGGCCAGATGAGGGCCCTGGTAGCATCTTTGTTCCTAGCTGGTCCTGACCAGACACCAAGCACCCTACTAGGTAGTGGAGGGAGGAAGACAGACGGTGCCCCTACTTCCTCAAGAAATCCCCAAGTCTCTTGGGTGACAGGAGGGCTCCAGACAGAGTAATGGACAGAGCCACACCAGGGCATGGGGCCAGGAAGAGGCCAGGGCCTAAGGGGACTGAAGGGATGCACACTCAACAGATGGAGACACTTCGGTGCAATGAGGGGATAGCAGATCAGAAACCGTATGGAGGTGACACAGCCTTTTTCAGCCAGGGAGCCTTCCTGCATAGGAGGAAAGGAGGAGCATGTCAGGCAGGAGGCCACATCTGTCACCTTTCTATTTAGGATTGAACTCTCCAGCCCAGTCTTGGTCCTGACTCTTCTCCTCTCCCCTCCCCTCCTTCATACAGTTCCTACCAGTACATGAGCAGTGGAAGGGCCTAGGAGGTACCCAGTCCAGGCCTCTCATTGTGCAGGTGAGGAGAAGGCTGAGGCCCAGACAGCCTGAGACCTTGACCAGGAACACACAGACCATAAGGGTCAGGACCAGGGCTTTTTTCATGGATAGAGCGAAGGAGCAGGCACAGCTCCCAAAGGTCCTGGGTTTATGATTCTGTCTCTACAGGGGATGTCCAGACTAGTGACAAGATCACCATCTCTAAGAACTTCAAGGAAAATGTGATTCGCCCCATCCTAAAAGTAAGAGTTCTTTGTCATTCCTGCTGGAGCCTTGGGTTGGGGGGGATCCCCTTAGCCATCGTGAAGATACGGAAACCCTCCCACGCCCATCTTCCCCAATAGGGTCCAGTAATTCCTTTATACCCTCTGGGTCACTGAGTTCACCCCATCCCTAACCTGGCCCTATAGGCTCACTTCAGGAGAGATGAGTTTCTGGGACGAATCAATGAGATCGTCTACTTCCTCCCCTTCTGCCACTCGGAGCTCATCCAACTCGTCAACAAGGAGCTGAATTTCTGGGCCAAGAGAGTAAGAGCGGGGACTGCCTGTGGGTGGGGGTGGGATATATGCCCACTAGAAGTCAGGGAACACTGGGCTGGGAGCGCCACCCCCAGAAGAAGGAGCACAGAGGGGGCCAGTGGCTATAGGGCACACAGTCTCTCACAGGCCCAGGCCTCAGGCCAAAGCGCTGAGAGATAGAAAGCCCTGGCCCACATTCAGGCATGCTCCTATCTGACCTGTCCCAGGCCAAGCAAAGGCACAACATCACACTGCTCTGGGACCGTGAGGTGGCAGACGTGTTGGTTGACGGCTACAACGTGCACTATGGCGCCCGCTCCATTAAGCATGAGGTGAGCACAGGAGCCTGAGAGAAGTGAGGCACTTCCACACCTCCCTCCCTGGTGCCCCCAGACGCATTCCCTGGGCTCCCAGCCTGTCCAGACAGGCAGAAATTGTTCTTAGAGCAGATGCCTCTTCAGAACCAAAAACAATATAATCAAGTAAAACCCCTATCCTAAAAGGGTAACTGAGCTTGAACCCCTCCCAGTGTGAGAAACTGGGCTGAGAACCTCAGAAACTGACATTACTGTGTCATTAGCACTGTCCTGCAAGCTTGCGTTGTTAGCCTTTTGCAGATGAAAAAGCTGAAGCTTTGAGTAAGTACTTGCCTGAGCAGTAAGTGATAGAGCCAGGCCTCCAGGCTTTGGCAGTGAAGACCACTTCACCTACCACCTGCAGGTGGAGCGCCGTGTGGTAAACCAGCTGGCAGCCGCCTACGAGCAGGACCTGCTGCCAGGGGGCTGCACTCTGCGCATCACTGTGGAGGACTCAGACAAGCAGCTACTCAAGAGTCCTGAACTGCCCTCACCCCAGGCTGAGAAGCGTCCACCCAAGCTGCGGCTGGAGATCATCGATAAGGACAGCAAGACCCACAGATTGGACATCCAGGCACCACTAAACCCTGAGAAGGTGTGCCACACCCTCTAGTGTCTACCTACCTGCCTATACGTGCCCTGAACACCTAATAAAGCCCCCTTGGCTGTGGCATGGTAACGACCTACCTTCTCCTCCTGCCTCTCACTCCTCTCCAAAGTCAAAAGCAGGAATTTTGCCCTACCCTGATCCTTTCCTGTGGGCCCCACATGTGCTAACAGGTCTCTGGGAGAGGAGCTGCTCCTCCATCCCCTTCAAGCCAGGGGGAAGAGGGAGGTCTCTTATCTCTGTCCTTCAGCGTGATCCCCATGTCGCAGCATCTCTGGAACTTTATCATGTTTCCTGGAAGCTCAGAAGTATGGCAGCTGAGAACAGATCTGGCTGGAAAGAGACAGGGACCAGGCTGTGACCTGCCACCCTCTACTGGCTCTCATGCAACTGAGTCCCCAGAATGTCTCCACTGGGAATGGAGAAGAATGCAGAGGCCCAGGCACAGAGGTTCTGCATTTAGGCCGTAGCTTCCTCTTTCCCAAGCTCTAAAATTCCAAGGGAAAGGGACTCTCAGGGACACTACTGTGTGATAACTACTGTTCCTCCCCACCCCATGTTCAGAGGTCAGACCAGACCATATCTCTCCAGCCTTGGAACTAAGCCAGCATAGGGCATCTTTAGGAGGAAGGCTGACTGGGCACTACCCTGCCCTACACGGAGACTGGACAGAAGTTATCAAATGGCCAAGCAAGGTCAGCTCTACAGGGCCTCCTTCAGGAGACCAACTACGTAGACATTGGGGAACTGCAGGAGGAGGAATCATGGGGTCGGGCTCTGCCCAGATGGCCATGGAGCCTGCCTCAGCCCTGTCTGTACTATGGTCCCAGCTAAGTGAACCTGGAATAAACAGCTCCCCTCTGCAGTCTGCATGTTAGTCACTAAGCAGAGGGACTACACACCATCCCCCGAGGCATTCCACAGACCAGACATGTTCCAGCCTCAGCTTAGCAGGGCACAGCAAGGCTTGGTACACCTTGGGAACCATCTGCAATAGCCACCATCGATGACTATGTCATCACCCTCCCCCTGCAGGGCCATTTTGGAACCTTCCTTTGGTGTTACAAAGTCTCTTTCAGGAAGCAGAAAATGGGGACAGGAATCAAAGTCCCTTGGGTGATGACAACATGGCGGGTGTGAGGCAGTCAGAAGCCAGAACGTGGGCTCCAGCAGATGCTCCAGCAATCACTGTCCAGCCCCTCAAGGAGTTGTCTGCTGCTTCTTAACCTCAGTGACTGCCATTCTTTTTTTTTTTTAATTTATTTTATTTACTTATTTTTGGCTGCGTTGGGTCTTTGTTGCTGCACGCGGGCTTTCTGTAGTTGCAGCAAGTGGGGGCTACTCTTCGTTGCGGTGCGCGGGCTTCTCATTGCTGTGGCTTCTCTTGTTGCAGAGCATGAGCTCTAGGTGCACAGGCTTCAGTAGTTGTGGCACGTGGGCTCAGTAGTTGTAGTTCACGTGCCTTTTTTGTGTGTTATTATCATTATTATTATTATTTTACTTCTTGCTCTGAAATAATTTTAGACTTACAGGTAGTTGCCAAAATAATAGAGTTCCCATACACCCTTCACCAGCTTCTCCTAATATTAACATCTTTAAAAATTATTAAATTACAGTATAATTAGTAAAACCAGGAAATTAACATGATACAGTACTACTAACTAATCTGTAGACATTCAAATTTTGCCACGTTCCCCACTGATGTCCTTTTTCTGGTCCAGAATCCAATCGAGGAGCCCACATTGCATTTTGTTATGTTTTCTTCATCTCCTTCAGCCTGTGACAGTTCCTCTGGCTTTCTTTGCCTTTTGTGACCTTGACACTTTTGAAATGTCCAGATCAGTTAATTTGTAGAATGTCCCTTAATTTAGGTTTACCTGCTGTTTTCACATGATTAGATCGAGGGTCTACATTTTGGGCAAGACTAGCCCACAAGTGATGCTGTGCCCTTCTTAGTGCCTCATAGTGGCAGCACATGGCTGAGGTTGTGTGTGCCAGTTTCTCCACTGTAGGTTTACTAATTTCCCTTTTGAAATTAATAAGAATCTCATGGAAAGATAGGAGCTGTATAGATGTCTTATTTATCCTTAGAATTTTGCCTACTGATTTTTAGCATCCATCAATGGTTCTTACTTATAACAAGCATTAATATTGTATTTGCCTAATTATGACTTTCTCTTTTCTTATTCCATCTATGTTTATTAATTGGTATTCTACTGTAAGGAACAGCTGTCTCTTTTCCCCCATTTATTTATTCAGTAATTTATTTATATCAGTATAAACTAATGGATATTTGTTTTAGTCTATGGGTTATAACCTAATACTAACATAGTTTTTTTTTTTGCTCATTTGGCCTAGATTTGGCCATTGGGAGCTCCTAAATTGGCTCCTGTGTTGTTTCAACATTGCCCCATCATTTTTTTTAGTATTGCCTTACTTTCTGGTACCACAGGATATTCCAGGCTCACTCATACTTTTCTTGTCCCAGCCCTGGCATCAGCCATTTCTCTAAGCAGCTCCTGGTTCCTTTTATTTGAGAATGGTACTTAGAAACTAAGGTGGTATATTCATTGCTACTGGAGTGTTGTTGCTTCTAGGCCTTTTCAGCACACAAAGCTAGGAAATATATGTGTGTATGTTAACACATGTATCACACACAACTGAATTTATTACTATATCTGTCCATCTGTATATTATTAAAAACTATGAGTCCATATTGATGCCTACAGTTCTAATCCAACACCACAAGGTTTGCGATTTGCCCTTATTATTATGACTTTACTATTCTTTTTCTGCTTCTTCCTCTCCTGCTATCTCTGTTTCTTCTCCTCTCACTCTGTTTTTTGTTCAGACTTCCCTTAGAGGCTCTAATTAAGTCAGTCGGTGACCATCCTATATGGAACATTCCTATTGGATAAAGTTCTTATGCTTGGCTGTCAGTCCCTTGGTTTAGTCAGCTGCGGCCAGGAGCAGCAGACATATAACTCAAAACCAGATAATTTTTGTACAAGAAAACCCAATGGCCACCTTTCTGAGAAGAAGGTAGGGGACAGGGTAGACCCTCAGATTCTGAGGAACTTAAGTATCACTTGTAGGGAATCTTAGCTAGACCTCCTAGGTGATGTTGGACCATAGCATCCTAGGCAGTATTCAGCTCACTTGCATTATTTGTTCTATGTAAGAACAAATAGAGTGTAAGATCCAAGAGGGCAGATACCCAGTTATTCCACTCACTATCCTATTCATAGAAGCTGGCACAGAGCCATCACATGATGGCTGCTCCAGGTATTTGGATGGATGGATGGGCCCTGCAGCAAGCATAGACCTTCATAGTGAGTCCCAGGACAGAACAGTATCATATGTTCATGGAGCACACATTTGTCATGTGTTTGTGGCCAGGCAGTAGAACCTGCTAGACCCTTAGTGAATGGGGCAAAGTAAGACCCCAGATACTTACTGAGTATCCAGAAATACATGAGGCTGGACTTGCAAATGAAAATGTAATATCTTTATTGTTCAAAAGGAAAAATTCAAAGATAAGTAGTGATGGTTTTAGGAATTTAGAAAAAAACACATTTAAAGCATAGGAAAATAGAAAATGGATCAATTAAAGATAAAACCTGAAGTTAAGTAGGAATTCAAAAGACAAAAAAAGGAGAAAGGATAAGAAGAAAACTATTCTTTTTGAAAACACCAATAAAATAGATAAAATCTCCTCAGCCTGATATAGGGAAAAAGCAAAAAAAAAAAAAACCAAGATTAGGAATGAGAAATCAGACATAACCACATATATGAAAGTATTTAAAATAATTTTAGGAGAAGTCTGTGGCCACAATTTTGAAAACAGAGCAGATAGATCGTTTCCTAGCAAACACTGACCCGAGTCAGTGGTTTGAATATGCCAATTAGTTACCAAAAGAAGAGATTGGAAAGGTGATTAAAATTTTATCTTTTTAAAAGATTGTTTTCTTTAAACTTTTTAAATTGACATATACATGGAAAAGTACACAAATCACAAGTATATAATTCAATGAGTTATCCACAAAGTGAATACCACTGTAGCCATCATCCAGCCCAAAAAATAGATCAGAGTAATTTTTAATTACTATAAAAACTGATTCAGATCATGGGAAAAGATGGAAAGATGCTCAGTTGATTTTTAAAGGCCAGCGTAAGATTAATACTCAAACCCGCTAAACTGCCAAAAAGAATGCCATAGCTTAATCTCATCTACGACTATAGAGGCAAAACTTCCAAATAAAACTAAGTTGAATTATACAACATAATTACATAAGTTTTATTTCAGCAATACAAGCCTCAGTATCAGGAAATTTATTAATATAATCCATTACATCAAGAACTTGAAGATTATTTAAATGTCTGTAGATTAATATTAATTTTCTTATTTTGATAATAGTTCTTATGATTATGTAAGAGAATATCCTTGTTTTTAGAAAATATACATTGACATATTTAAAGATAAAGACAGTTGGCAAATGTTTCAGGAAGCTAAATTATACATATACACACATACAAAAGTATACATACAGAATGATAAAACAAAAGTAAAGTATTTACATGGAGGAAATCTGAGTGAAGGGTATACAGGAACTCTTTGTATTGTTTTTGCAACTTTTCTGTAAGTCTAAAATTATTTCTGAATAAAGTTTTTTTAATGAAAGGAGATGAACATTTTATCAGTATATGCTGAAAAAGCATTTGATAAAATACTACAGCTTTAAGTATGATTTGATAAACTCCAAGTAAAAGAAACCATCAAAAGCCAATAGCAAACATTTTTAATTATAAATACTAAAGCTACTTCTGTTAAAGACTGAAATAAGACAAGAGTCAACACTGCTTTGAAAATTTAGGTGTAAGTAATTAGGCAAGAAAAGTGAGTAATTGGTATCTATTGGAAAATAATAAATGATCTTGTTTTGTTGATATGTGACTGTGCTTTTAGGAGATCTGAGAGGCTATAAGTAAAACCTATTAGCATTAATAAGGAAATTTGGTAAGTGAGTAAAAGATAAATGTACAAAAATCAATAGCTTTTTTCTATTCCAGCAATAGTCAACTAGAAACAATAACAAAAGTATTCCATTCACAATTGAAATAAATAGGTGTATGTATTTGCTCATATAAATGTAAAATATCTCTGGAAGAGAGAAGAATTGGGCAGAGAGGAGACTGCAATGGAAGGGTAAATTCACTGTATTCATTTTTATAATTTAAAGTTTTGAACGATATTAATGTGATACCTATTCAAAATTATAAAATACTAAGAATAAACAAGAAAAAATCATATTGAAGGGCATAGAACAAGATCTGACAAGTGAAAAGACATACCAGGTTCTTGGAAGGGTGACTTGATATCATTAAAGTGTCAATTCTTTAATATGCAATTCAGTGCAAGCATAGTTAGACTCGAACATCTTTAATTTAATAAAATTAAAATCATGTTATACTGAAGTGTCTAGTAGCTTCACCATATGGAGCTACTGTTTTCTGGGTTAGGGAGATAATGAGTTACTACTGCTGTCAGTTACTACAATTCCATCTTGATAGCATGCAAACTAGAGAATAAGTAAATGTAACTACTATCAATGTACACCCTAAATAAAATTATGAGAGAATAGAAAGAGAAGAATTAATGTCTGTGACTGGAGTGTAGAGAGTGTATGTGAGTATGAAGAAGAGGAGAAAGTGGTGGGAAATGAAGCTAGAGAGGTGAGTTTCTGGACTTCATAGTGTCTTGAATGCCATGCTGAGAGGATGAAATGGCCATATTTGTGTCTTTAAAAGACCCTTTGGGGCTTCCCTGGTGGCACAGTGGTTGAGAGTCTGCCTGCCGATGCAGGGGACACGGGTTCGTGCCCTGGTCCGGGAAGATCCCACATGCCGCGGAGCGGCTGGGCCCGTGAGCCGTGGCCGCTGAGCCTGCGCGTCCGGAGCCTGTGCTCCGCGACAGGAGAGGCCAGAACAGTGAGAGGCCCGCGTACCGCAAAAAAAAAAAAAAAAAGCCCCTTGATTGCAATATGCAGAATGTTTGGGGGTGACTTCTGACCAATATATCAATACAACAGACAGAGTAGTTCCAGGCAAACTCACTTCCTACCTCAAATATAGAAATATTGAATATTATGTAGCCAAAAAAAAAAGTTTGACACACAACTGGACTTAAACCTAAAAATGGGAAATCCCAGGGTTCCAGAAATGAATGGGAACCCAAAAGTCAGAGGGTTTGTGAGAGTGGAGGTCAAAGAGTTCATGGAGACTTGGGACTCATATAGGCCTAATGGCTGAGTGCTAGGCCTTCAACACTGAAACAGGAGTCTCAAAGGACTACTTCCTTGTGAAATGAAGACTAGAAAAACACTGCTCCTTAACCTGGGAATCAGTAGGGAAATACAAAAAAGTCTAACATCACTCAGAGATGTAAGCAGAAAGAGTCAGCTACAAAGAAACTAAGACATTTGCTGTTTGTGAGAGTGTGGTCTAAATTCACAGTACCCAAATGTTACTGGAATGTCAAGATGAAAAACTAACAAAAAACTGGTCCTGGGCCATAGGATCCCTTAGAAGCAAACACAAAACTGTTCTGTAAGGATATTCTTGTAACCAAGTTTTCACAAAGGAACCTTTGGAAAAACAAGTCCTATTGAAATGAGCTTACAGGAAAACTTACCCCAAATAAAGGAGGAGGAGAAGAGAAAATGAAAGAAGAAGCAGCAAACCACCATGAAGGAGAGCAAACTCAGCAGATGCAACAAGTGGGAGAATTTGCACTCCAAGAATTGTAGTAGAAGAATCTGAATTTAAAAGAAGTATGTTGGCACTTCCCTGGTGGTGCAGTGGTTAAGAATCCGCCTGCCAATGCAGGGGACAGGGGTTCGATCCCTGGTCCAGGAAGATCCCACATGCCGTGGAGCAACTAAGCCCGTGCGCCACAACTACTGAGCCTGTGCTCTGGAGCCCACGAGCCCCAACTGCTGAAGCCTGTGCATCTAGAGCCTGTGCTCCGCAACAAGAGAAGCCACTGCAATGAGAAGCCCACGTACTGCAAGGAAGAGTAGCCCCCACTCGCCGCAACTAGAGAAAGCCCACACACAGCAGCAAAGACCAAATGCAGCCATAAATAAATAAATAAATTGTTTTAAAAATAAAAAAAATAAAAGTATGTTTAGGGACTTACCTGGTGGTGCAGTGGTTAAGAATCTGCCTGCCAATGCAGGGGACATGGGTTCGAGCCCTGGTCCGGGAGGATCCTACATGCCGCGGAGCAAGTAATCCTGTGTGCCGCAACTACTGAGCCTGTGCTCTAGAGCCTGTGAGCCACAACTACTGAGCCCACATGCCAAAACTACTGAAGCCCACGTGCCTAGAGCCTGTGCTCTGCAGCAAGAGAAGCCCGTGTACCACAAGGAAGAGTAGCCCCCACTCGGCACAACTAGAGAAAGCCCGCATGCAGCAGCAAAGACCCAACACAGCCAAAAATAAATAAATAAATTTTAATAAATAAAAAATAATAAAGTATGTTTAAAATATTCAGAGAAATAAAGGGAGGACTAGAAACCATAAGGCAAGAAAGGACAGTATGAAAAAAGAATAGGTGAACTTGAGAAAAGAACCTTTGTTCTAGGTGGTTTTTTTAGATTTATTTCCTTTTTTTTTTTTTTTCCCCTGAACAATTTTCTCTACTGTGGTCTTAATTGATGTAGGTATTAAATAACAGAACCACTAAGTACTCATATTCTTTAAAGGATAAAGATTTGGGTCACCCACTGGGCTCCAAGGAGCTGACCTAGGACAAGGGAAATACCCCCTAGGGTTGGGGGAAGAGGGCAGTCACCAGTGTGCCACCCCCAGGGCCATGACCAGTTGCAGAAGTAAGGAATGTACCCGCCACCACAATCCTGGAACTCTTTGCCCACCATCCTCCGAGAGTTGTTCTGGTCTAATCCCAGCATTCCTCACAGGTTTGTCAAAGTAATTTCAAGAGGTCTGAACGTCAGTGGTCATCTACCATCACCTCATCACATAGTGTTCCCAACACTTCCCTGTGCCCCCCAGTTCTTCCTTCAATAATCAACAAATTTTTCTATATAAGCATCTTGTTGGAATGTTTGCTCCGTCTCTTCACCATTTTTTTTTTCTGTTACTGAAGTATAGTTGATTTACAATATTGTGTTAGTTTCAGGTGTACAGCAAAGTGACCCGGTTATATGTGTAGATGTGTATATTCTTATTTTCCAATTCTTTTCCATTATAGTTTATTACAAGATTTTGAATATAGTTCTCTGTGCTATACAGTAAATCCTTGTTGTTTATTTTATATATGGTAGTATGCATCTGTTAATCCTATACTCCCCAATTTATCCCTCCCCACCTCTTACCTTTTGGTAACCATGAGTTTATTTTCTATGTCCATGAGCCTGTTTTTGTTTTGTAAATTCGTTTGTACTGCTTTTTAGATTACACATCTGAGTGATATAATATTTGTCTTTCTCTTTCTTAGCATGATGATCTCTAGGTCCATCCATGTTGCTACAAATGACATTACTTCATTTTCTTTATGGCTGAGTAATATTTCATTGTGTATATATACCACATCTTCTTTATCCATTCATCTGTTCATGGACCCTTAGGTTTCTTCCATGTCTTGGCTATTGTAAATAATGCTGCTATGAATATTGGGGTGCATGTGTCTTTTGGAATTAGAGCTTTCGTCTTTTTTGGATATATGCCCAGTAGTGGGATTGATGGATCATATGGTAGTTCTATTTTTAGTTTTTTAAGGAACCTCCATACTGTTCTCCATAGTGGCTGTACCAATTTACGTTCCCCCCAGCAGTGTAGGAGGGATCCCTTTTCTCCACACCCTCTCCAGCGTTTGTTATTTGTAGACTTTTTGATGTTGCCCATTGTGACTGGTGTGAGGTGATACCTTATTGTAGTTTTGATTTGCTTTTCTCTAATAGTGATGTTGAGCATCTTTTCATGTGCTTGTTGGCCATCTGTATGTCTTTGGAGGAATATCTATTTCAGTCTTCTGCCCATTTTTGGATTGTTTTTTTGTTATTGCATTATATGAGCCGTTTGTATATTTTGGAAGTTAAGCCCTTGTTGGTCACATGATTTGCAAATATTTTCTCCCAGTCCATAGGTTGTCTTTTCATTTTGTTTATGGTTTCCTTTGCTGTGCAAAAGCTTATAAGTTTGATTAGGTCCCATTTGTTTATTTTTGCTTTTATTTCTATTGTGTTGGGAGACTGACCTAAGAAAACATTGGTATGATTTATGTCAGAGAATATTTTTCACCTTAACTGTCTCCTGAAGGTATCGTTTACTCTGGCTGTCCCTTAAGATGCTTCTTCCCCTGTAGTCCTCTTAGGTGGCAGCTACTTTTATTGTCAGACCCAGGAAGTGAGCCCCCACTGCTTCTCTGTGATTATTGCTCATCTTTCCTCCTAGCTTTTTTAAATTCAGCAGTTTGACTATTCCAGCCCTCTGTCATTGCCCTATCTACTGATCTCTCAACAACTTCCCTCACACAAGGAAGATCTTAGGCCCCATATCACTTTCTCCCTTCCTCAACACATGCCATCATTCTTGGTGGCTTCAACTTCCCATGAATGACTTATCCAATACCCTACTTTGCTTACATTTAGTGACCTTTTTATGCCCCTGCCCACCTTAGCCACTTGTATCATGGTCACATCTAAATTTTATCAACAATAACTGTACTTCCTCCAAAACCCCCATCCTTCTCTGGCCAGTCTAGTATACTGAGTAAATGAAAAACTTTTACAACTCAACAATAAAAAGACAATTTAAATAGGAAAAGCATCTGAGTAAACATATCTCCAAAGAAGATATACAAGTGGCCAATAAGCACATCCTTCGCCATCAGGGAAATGCAAACCAAAACTGCACACCCACTAGAATGGCTATAATCAAAAAGATAGACAATAGCAAGTGTTGGTGAGGATGCTGAGAAACTGGGAATGTAAAATGATGCAACCACTTTGGAAAAGAGTCTAGCAGTCCCTTAAAAGATTAAACATAGCATTTCCATGTCCCAGCAATTCCATTCCTAAGTATACCTAAGAGACATGAAAACATACACCCACACAAAAACTTGTTGCACAAATGTTCAGAAAGTAGAAACAACCCAAATGCCCATCAAACTAATGAATGAATAAACAAAACTTGGTATATCCATAAAATAGAATATTATTTATCCATAAAAAGAATGAAGTAATGACTCATGCTACAACATGGATCAACCTTGAAAACATGCTAAATGAAAGAAGCCAGTTACAAAAGAATACATATTATGATTCCTTTTATATGGAAATGTCTAGATAGGCAAATCAATAGAGACAGAAAGTAGATTAGTGGTTGTCAGGGGCTGAGGGAAGAGGGGAATGGGAACAACTGATAATGGGCTTCTTTTGGAATGATGAAAATGTTATAGAATTACATAGTGGTGACGGTTGCACAACTTGGTGCAGTCATGCAATTGTACACTTCAAAGGGTAAATTTTATGATGTGAGTTACCTCAATTTTTTATATCAAAAAATTATACATCAAATGTAAGAAAATTTTCTTTAAAAATAAGGCTTTTCTTAATGTATCGAAGTTAAATATCAAGAGAATGGGAAGATAAGCCATAGACTGAGAGAAAATATTTGCAAAACATAGTATCTGATGAAGGACTGATATCCAAAATATACAAAGAACTCTTAAAACTCAACAATAACAAAATGAACAACCAGATTACAAACTGGGCAAAAGATCTGAACAGATAACTTCTCCAAAGAAGACCTACGGATGGCAAATAAGCATATGAAAAGATGTTCAACATCATATGTCATCAGGGAAATACAGATTAACAAACGAGATACCACTACACACTTATTAGAATGGCTAAAATCTGGAACACTGACAGCAAGAAATGCTGACACAGAGCAACAGGCACTTTCATTCATTGCTGGTGGGAATGCACAAACTTTGGAAGACAATTTGACGGTTTCTTAAAAAACTAAATATACTCTTACCATGCAATACTGTAATCGTACTCATTGGCATTTGCCCAAAGAAGCTGAAAATGGATGTCCACACAAAAACCTATACACAAATGTTTGTAGCAGCTTTATTCATATTCAAGTTGCCAAAACTTGGAAACAACCAAGATATTCTTTGATCGGCAAGTGCATAAGCAAACTCTGGTACATCCAGACAATGGAATATTATTTAGCACTAAAAAGAAATAAGCTATCAAGCTAGAAAAAGACATGGAGAAACCATAAGTGAAAGAAAGCAATCTGCAAAGGCTACATACTATATGATTCCATTCTGGAAAAGGCAAAACTATGGGGAGAGTAAGAAACATCAGTGGTTGCTAGGAACTTGAGTGGGGGGCAGAGATGAACAGGTAGAGAACAGGGGATTTTTAGAACAGTGAAACTATTCTGCATGATAATGGTGGGTATGTGACATTATACATTTGTCAAAACCCATGGAATGGACAAGAGTGAACCCTAATGTAAACTATGGAATTCAGTTGATAATGATGTGTCAATATTGGTTCATCAGTTGTAATAAAGATGCCATTCCGATGCTGATGTTGATAGTGGGGAGACTTTGGGGCAGGTGTGAAATACAGGAACTGTATATTTTCCACCCAGTTTTGCTGTGAACCTAAAGCTGCTCTAAAAAAGTCTTATCAATTTTAAAAAGTAAAACTACATTTTAATAGAGCTGTATCAAAGAAGTCAAGGTTCATATTTTAACAGGTTAAAATTACAAAACTGTCTTAGGGTCTTCTTCTGCTTGATTTCTGTGGCTTCTCTGGGCATACTCAGACACAGAGTAGATGCTTACCTAGTCCTTGCTGGAAGAGCAAATTACTCAATATGCTTTCTATGGCATAATTTCATGATTTGGGATTTTATCTTTGACAGTTTCTTCCCATTACAGTAACTCCTCATCCAGCTGCCTTTTTCTGACAATTAAATATATAAAATAATTATAATTTCCTGATGACTACAGCATACCAGCTTAAAGTCCTCACAATGTGGCAGTTAGCATTCCCAGAGCAATCTTAGAGTCAGGCAGAAGCAGCACTGTCTTGTATGATCTAGGTCTCAGAGGTACCACACCATTATTCCCACCATAGTCTCTCCATTAAAAGTGAGTTTCCTATGGAAAACAATATGGAGTTTCCTCAAAAAATTAAAAATAGAACTACCTTATGATCCAGCAGTTCCACTTCTGGGTATTTATCCGAAGAAAATGAAAACACTAACTCAGAAAGATATATGCATCCCCATGTTCATTGCAACATTATTTACAATAGCCAAAGTTTGGAAACAACCTAAGAGTCCATTGATGGATGAATGGGTAAAGAAAATGTGAGATATAAACACACACTGGAATATTATTCAGCCATTAAAAAAATGAAATCTTGGGCTTCCCTGGTGGCGCAGTTGTTGAGAGTCCGCTTGCCGATGAAGGGGACACGGGTTCGTGCCCCGGTGCGGGAAGATCCCACATGCCGCGGAGCGGCTGGGCCCGTGAGCCATGGCCGCTGAGCCTGCGTGCCTGGAGCCTGTGCTCCGCAACGGGAGAGGCCACAACAGTGAGAGGCCCGTGTACCGCAAAAAAAAAAAAAAAAAATGAAATCTTGCCGTTTGGGACATGGATGGACCTTGAGGATCACACTTATATGTGGAATCTTAAAAAAAAAAAAAAAAAAAGCTATAGCTACAGAAAACAATTTGGTTGTTGCCAGAGGCAGGGCCGGGTGGGGAGGTGGGTGAAATGGGTTAAGGGGGTCAAAAGGAACAAAGTAAGGTTCAGGTTATAAAATTAATCATAGGGATGTAATATGAAAAAAAAATTGGAACTATGTATGGTGACAATTAACGAGACATTGATCACTTCTGCAATACATACAATTGAATCATTATGTTGCACACCTGAAACTAATACAATGTTATATGTCAATTAAATCTCAATCCCAAAAAAAAAAATCAAGACAGAAATTTTAAAAATTCCACCTTATACCTGGAAAAAAAGAAACAAGTCTCTAAGTCTATCCCAAACTTAAGAGGAGGGGAATTAAGCTCCACCTTCTAAAACATCAAAGACTTTGTATGCATATTTTTATTTATTTATTTATTTATTTTTGGCTGTGTTGGGTCTTCGTTTCTGTGTGTGGGCTTTCTCTAGTTGCGGCGAGCGGGGGCCACTCTTCATCGCGGTGCACGGGCCTCTCACTGTCGCGGCCTCTCTTGTTGCGGAGCACAAGCTCCAGACGCGCAGGCTCAGTAGTTGTGGCTCATGGGCCTAGTTGCTCCACGGCATGTGGGATCTTCCCAGACCAGGGCTCGAACCCGTGTCCCCTGCATTGGCAGGCAGATTCTCAACCACTGCGCCACCAGGGAAGACCTGTATGCATATTTTTAAACTACTACACACGCCTGGACTTATATTTGGAATCTTATATTTGGATTCCAAAAACCAAAGATAAAGAGAAAATCTTGAAAGCAGCCAGAGAAAAAAGACATTATACAGAGGAACAAAGCACACTTCTCACCAGAAACTCTGTAAGCTAGAAGACAGTAGAGTGACATCTTTGAAGTGCTAAAGGAAGAAACTGTCAACTCAGCATTCTAAACCCAATGAAGATGTTTCAAAAATAAAAATTAAGTACTTTTTCAGACAAATACAAGTTGAGAGAATTCATTTTCATCAGACATGCATTACAAGAAATATTACAGAAACTCCTTCAGGATGATGGAATGTGATAATCAGAGAGAAACTTGGATCTACATAAAGAAATGTAGATCTTCATAAATGGTTAAAATGAAGACTTTTGTAGGCAAGTCCTGGCCTTGTTTGAACAATAATTCCTACTGCTTTTCACTTTCACTTGAAAGGACCACACAGCTTTGGAGGCCCAAAGAGAAGGTTGTGCTGATGGGTTCCAAATTGGTAAAGGCATCTTTGATTGGGTAGAATCTCTTCTCTGTGACCCAGGGGACCTTTGGCATGGTCATTATAAAAGCTTCTCTAAGGACTTGAATTCCCTTTGAATGAATAAATAAATTTTCCTTTGAATGAATAAATAAAAATATGCATCACTGAAATCTTACCCCTTCCAGGAAGTCTCATCAAAGAATTAAAAGATTCAGTAATGGCAGACCCCTAGAAGAAGCAGAAGCAATACAGGAAAACTTCCCCCCAAATCTATGATATCTATAGAGAAAAAAGAGAAAATAATACAGCCATGAAAGAAAAACAAGATCCTTCTTTTAAAAGTAATAACAGAGGGGCTTCCCTGGTGGAGCAGGGGTTAAGAATCTGCCTGCCAGTGCAGGGGACATAGGTTCGAGCCCTGGTCCGGGAAGATCCCACATGCTGCGGAGCAACTAAGCCTGTGTGCCACAACTACTGAAGCCCGCGCACTCTAGAGCCCTCAAGCCACAACTACTGAGCCCACATGCCTAGAGCCTATGCTCCACAACAAGAGAAGCCACCACAATGAGAAGCCTGTGCACCGCAACGAAGAGTAGCCCCCGCTCGCCACAACCAGAGAAAGCCTGCACGCAGCAACGAAGACCCAACGCAGCCAAAGATAAATAAATTTATATTAAAAAAAGTAATAACAGAAGAGAATAACTTTTAGAATTTTAAGATATGGTAGTTAATTTTTTTAATCCATAAAATAATTGGAAGATAAACTTGAGAAAATCTCCCAAGAAGTAAAACAAAAAGAAATGAAAAATGTGAGAGACCAGATAAAGTTAGAAAAATCAATTAAGAATGCCCAACATCCACCTAGTAGGGGTTTTTAAAAGAAAGAAGAGGTAACTCCCTGTGTGGTCCAGTGGTTAGGACTCCACGCTTTCACTGCTGAGGGCCCGGGTTCAATCCCTGGTCAGGGAACTGAGATCCTGCAAGCCATGCAGCCAGAAAAAAAAAAAAAAAGTATTAAGTGAGGCAGAAAATATTATCAAATAATTAATATAGAAGAAATTTTCCATCGCTAAAGGACATGAATTTTTCAGACTGAAAGGACCCACCAAATGCCCATTGGTTGAAAGCAGATTCCTACCCAGTCATATCATATTGAAATATCAAAACCCTCAGGACGTAAAGAAGATTCTAAAAGCTTCCAAAGGAAAACTAAAGTCATGTACAAAGAATAAGGAGTCGTAATGATATCCCTCAAAAGCAACATAGGAAGCTGAAAGAAAATGGTGAAATTATGAGAGAAAATTATTTTCAACCTAGAAATACAAACCTAGCCAAATTATTAATCAAATGTAATGGCCCAATAAATGTGTTCAGATATGCATGGGTCTCAAAAGATATTCCTATCTTGCACCCATTCTCAGGTAGCTACTTGAGGATGTGCTCCTTTAAAACAAGGAAATAAACCAAGAAAAAGAAAGTCACAGAATTCAATAAATGGGGTATCTGGCCCAATAGATACGCAAAGGCATATCCCAGGACAATAGCTCTATAGAGCAACAGCTAGTCCAGATTCATGAAGGAGGACAGAAGGTATATTAGTCAGTATTTTCTGTGTAATAAAAGAAAATCTCAAAACCTCGGGAGCTTACAACAATATTTTTCATGTTCGTGGGTCTGCATACTGGCTAGAGTTCAATCAGTACAGCTGCAGTCAGCTGGGCTTGCCTCTAGACTGAGGTTTCAGTTCAGGTCTTCTCCCCATGTTTTCTCGTTCTCCTTGAACCAACAGCTATCCAAGCCATGTCCTTTTCACGGTGGATTGCAGAGGCTCAAGAAGCAAGCCAGATTACACAAGCACATTGAAATCTCTTTTCCTCTCACGTCTGTTAAAATTCTTGATCCAAAGCAGGTCACGGGGCCATGCTCAACATCAGTGGGACAGGAAAATATACTCCCCCTACTCTAGGGAGAGATACTGCAAAGTCACATGGCAAAAATCAGGGGTGTATAATTCTCTTAACTGGAAAGAAGTGAAGCACTGGGAACAATAATCCAATCTACCCCAGAAAGCTCCAGGAAAGATGTCTCCAGGAAAAAAAATATGGGACTGATAGAAGACTTGATATATCCGACTGCGTGGAAAAGACTATCTCCAAGAATTTTACAGTTCCTTAGGAGAGTGACTGTGATAGAGGCTTAGGAAACTAAGCAAATGAAAAATAGGAAATTATTACTTCTATGAAAATTCATACAAGGAAATTAATTTAAGGACTTCCCTGGTGGCACAGTGGTTAAGAATCCGCCTGGCAAGGCAGGGGACACGGGTGCAAGCCCTGGTCTGGGAAGATCCCACATGCCACGGAGCAACCAAGCCCGTGCGCCACAACTACTGAGCCTGCACTCTAGACCATGAGCCACAACTGCTGAGCCCACGCACCACAACTACTGAAGCCCGCTCGCCTAGAGCCCGTGTTCTGCAAAAGAGAAGCCACCACAATGAGAAGCCCGTGCACTACAAAGAAGAGTAGCCCCCACTCGACGCAACTAGAGAAAGCCCACGTGCAAAAACGAAGACCCGGGCTTCCCTGGTGGCGCAGTGGTTGAGAGTCCGCCTGCTGATGTAGGGGACACGGGTTCGTGCCCCGATCCGGGAAGATCCCACATGCCGCGGAGCGGCTGGGCCCGTAAGCCATGGCCGCTGAGCCTGCGCCTCCGGAGCCTGTGCTCTGCAGCGGGAGAGGCCACAGCAGTGAGAGGCCTGCGTACCACAAAAACAAAACAAAACAAAACAAAACAAAAAACGAAGACCCAACACAGCCAAAAAAAAAAAAAAAAAAACTGGAATCTGAAAATCTGAAATCAAGATCCATCACAATCATCGTCAGCCAGGCAATGGTTGTGACATAGATGCAACTGCCATGTGCAAACATGATTGCTATTTCTAGTGGCATGACTGGATAACTGCCACTCCTGGAGATTTCAGTCCACAAACCATTTAAGTGTCATTTGAGGAATGAATAAAAGTCCAGGTTTTGTTTAAGAAGTTTTCATTTATACTTTCTGGAAAAAACAAGAAAATGCCAGTATCAAAACTTGCAGAATAAATATCAATGGTTTGGAAGAAAATTCTATTCATGATTGCAGATCATATCCCTCTTTTTTAAAATGCTGTATCACCAATACTTTTGAAGTTTCAGAGTATGATATTGTGTTTAAATTAATTAAATGTGGGCATTGACATCTTTGAGGCAAAAAATGATTCAAAAAATGGGACTCTGAATATAAAGAAGTTTCAGAAATACTTAAACCAACTTATTTGCTTATATTTTTCTTTTTCTTTTTCTTTCTTTTGAATTTTTTGGCCGCTCAGCACTGCATGCGGGATCTTAGCTCTCCAGCCAGGGATCGAACCCGTGCCCCTTGCAGTGGAAGTGCAGAGTCTTAACCACTGGACAGCCAGGGAAGTCCCTTATATTTTTCTTTTTATTGCTTGCAAGCACCAAAGTATATAATAAATTATACATCTAAAGTATAAAGGATC
Source organism: Monodon monoceros (assembly GCF_005190385.1). Taxonomy (NCBI): domain Eukaryota; kingdom Metazoa; phylum Chordata; class Mammalia; order Artiodactyla; family Monodontidae; genus Monodon; species Monodon monoceros. The sequence continues at coordinate 57,914,396 of NW_021703784.1, forward strand.
TATTTCAATAAATATAAAAATGCTAAGGGATAAGAAAGCATTGTGGTTATTTTGGTTATTTTTTTCTTTTTTAGCGGTATACAGAGGTGTGGCTTACAATCAGTGATGTCTTAGATCAATGAAATGTGGAATATTGGGATAATAGAGACACGACGGGGCCTTGGGTGGTGTGAGTTATAATTATTCATATTAGGAAGCCAGGAGTCTAAAATCAGTCAATCAAGAAATCACAGGGTAAACATTATACTGGAAGAACACACTGCCTGAGATTAAATCCCAGCTCTGCCATTTGCTAACAATGTGACTTTACATAATTACTTGATCCCTCTGTGACTCGATTTTTCTCATCTCTAAAATAGGAATAGAAATAGTGCCTACAATATAAGGTGATTGAGAGGATTAGACAATGCATGCAAAGCACTTAGGATAGAGCCTGACACATTGTAAATGTTACCTAAAATTATGATTTATCTAAATGTATGGAGATAAATACCAAAAGAAACAGCTAGAATGGTTTAGAGAGTAGGTTCTGGGTTCTGAGAATAAAAGTGGGGAGAGAAGAGGACTGATGTTTTTCATTATGTCTTGATTGTTTTTAAATTCTGTACTTTTAATTTGATTTAAAATTTTTCTTTTTTATTTGTTTCTTTTTGATAAAATATTATTTAAAATACACACGTAGGGACTTCCCTGGTGGTGCAGTGGTTAAGAATCCACCTGCCAGTGCAGGAGACACGGGTTCGAGTCCTGGTCCGGGAAGATCCCACATGCTGCAGAGCAACTAAGCCCGTGCACCACAACTACTGAGCCTGCGCTCTAGAGCCCGTGAGCCACGACTACTGAGCCCGCGTGCCACAACTACTGAAGCCCGCGCGCCTAGAGCCCGTGCTCCACAACAAGAGAAGCCACCACAATGAGAAGCCCACGCACCACAATGAAGAGTAGCCCCCACTCGCCACAACTAGAGAAAGCCCACACACAGCAACGAAGACCCAACACAGCCAAAAATTAATTAATTAATTTAAAATAATAATAATAAAATACAAATGTTAGTGGGTCATAGACCTAAATGTAAAATGCAAAACTATAAAACTCGTAGAAGATAACATAGGAGAAAACTGAGGTGATCTTGGGTTTGGCAATGGCTGTTTGTCTGTTTTTGGCCATGCTGCAGGGCTTGCGGGATCTTAGTTTTCTGACCAGGGATTGAACCTGGGCCCCGGCAGTGAAAGTGCCGAGTCCTAACCACTGGACCACCAGGGAACTCCCAAATTGCTGTTTAGATATAACACCAAAAGCAAGATCCATGAAAGAAAAAGCAGATAAGTAGGACTTGATTAAAATTAGAAACTTCTGTTCTGCAAAAGACACTGTTAAGAGAATGGAAGAACAAGCCACAGCCTGGGAGAAAATATTTGCAAAACACATATCTGACTAGTATTCAACATACACAAAGAACCCTTAATATTCAACAATAAAAAAAAAACCTCATTTTAAAATAGGCAAAAGATCTGAACAGCACCTCACCAAAATGATATACAGATATCAAATAAGCACATGAAAAAATGTTCCACATCATATGTTATCAGAGAATTGCAAAGTAAAACGGTGAGATACCACTACACACTTACTAGAATGACTAAAATCCCAAACACTGACAACACCAACTCACTAAGACATGCAGGGTACCTGATACTTCCTGCTATTTAGGTTTTATCAGCATTTTATCATAATCATAGTGGACCGATGTGTTGTCTTATGGGATGCTAAGGTGATCAAAGTCCCTGTGGACTAAATTGTGGCCCAGAGGCAAAGTTAACTTGGTCCTGAAGCAAAATGGTGAAGATGTACTTCTGCCCTTGACAGGTTAAACAAAACTACTTTTGGCCTTCTTTGCTATTGAAATAAAGAAAAAACATTCACAAGTTAATAACTTTATTATAGGTGGCAGAGGCTCTATTGTTTTGCTCTAGTAAAGAAACCATATCTGGAACAGCAGTACAATTGGAGTCATCACCTGTCTTAACCTTTCGATAATCCACTGTCATTCTCCAAGGCTCTTCTGACTTCATCATGAGCCAGAGAGGTGAGTTAAGTGGGTAAGTAACAGGAATCACCACCTCTGAATTTTCAGGTCTTTGATGGTTACCAAGTCTTGCATTTCCCCCCAGTGATGTGTTATTATTTGTTGTTTATAATTTTGATAGGAAGGAAGCCCTAGGGCTTCCACTTAGCCCTTTCAACCATAATAGCTGTATTCCCTGTATTAGAGAGACATATTCTGCCAACTGCTTACTATCCCTAGTCTATACACTCTGGAACTAGAGAAATCATGGGGAAAGGGGTTTAAGGACTGGACTGATGTTGAAGTAGATTAGAATCAAGTCAATTTATCACTTGACTCCACTCTGAATGGTGGACCACTGTGCCAACTACAGCCCCAATTAGCATTACAGCCAGTGTCAACAATCCCAGTATCACAGTTATTCTATTCATTTTCCAGGGCTGCCATAACAAAGTACCACAAACTGGGGGACTTAAAACAACAGAAGTTTATTCTCTTGCGGTTCTGGAGAACAGAAGTCCAAAGTCAAAGTGTTGCCACGGCTGGTTCCTTCTGAGGCTTTGAGGGGCATCTATTCCATGCCTCTCTCCTAGCTTCTGGTGGTTACCAGCAGACCTTGGCATTCCTCACCTTGCAGTTGCATCACTCCAACCTCTGCCTCCATCCTCACATGGTGTTCTCTGTGTGTGTGTCCAAAATTCCCTCTTCTTATAAGGACATCAGTCATTGGATTAGGGCCCACACTAATTCCATATGACCTCATCTTAACTTGATTACATCTGTAAAGAACATATTTCCAAATAAGGTCACCTATTCCAAAGGTACCTGGGTGAGGACTTCAACATATCTTTTTGGGAGACATAATTCAACCCATAATTTACCCTGAGAAATGACTACAGGTCCCATCAGGGAAATCTACAAGGAATATCTAGACATATTTATATACATCTTCCATAAGTGTACTTGCTTTCACTTCATTCAAGGTACTCGAAGTCTGTGGACTAACCCAGGCCTGGAAATTGGGTGAAAGATCATAACTATCTTGTCTTAAGTTCACCCTCTGTTCGCCAGTTCCAGAGGCCTTTGGTTTTACAAATTAGGATATTAGTGAACTACCCATATTCCTTAGTCCCATCTGTAGTGTCTTCCTCCAGCATCACTGGCCTGCAGAAACCAGTTGCTACAGCACTTTCCAAAGATGCCATCACCCTCTCACAAATGTATTTCTCAACACCTTGGTGAAGAGAATGTCATCTGGGCCCTCTCAGGGGGTGGAATTGGGTGTAGATGAATCACACTTGTAAACCTAGAAGGAGAGGTTTATAAACCAACATTCTCATCTCCTTAAGTGTTTTAATTATTTCTTCTTCATTATACCAAAGGATTCTCAATTTCATTTAACTTCATCAGTGAATCCAGGTGTCAGTCAACCAACTGAAAAAAAAAGCAATTAAATCTATTATACACCCACCAGGATGGAAAATATTAAAAAGACTGACACTATTTGACTTTCAAGAGTATGTGGAGCAACCAGAGTTCACATACATTATTGGTGAGAGTGTAAAATGGCACAACTACTTTAGGAAAAGCTCTGGCAGTTTCTTAGAAAACTAAATACACATCTACCCTATGACCCAAGAGAAATGAAAACATATAACCACAAAAAAAGTCTTGTACATAAATGTTCATAGCAGCACGATTGATAATAGTCTAAAACTAGAAATAACCCATATGTCCATCAAAAGAGAATGGCTAAGCAAACTGCGGTATTATATTAGTTTGTTATTGCTGTGTAACAAATAACCCCACAACTTAGCAGCTGAAAACAATGTTCATTTCAGCTCACAAGTTTGTATTTCAAAGTCTGGCACAGTTCTCATCTACTCAGAACGTGGCTGGACTATCATCTGCTCTGGATCTCAGGGTGTCAGTTGAGCTGCATTCCTTTCTGGGGGCTCTGAGGAAGAATCCACTCTTAGGTTTATTCAGGTTCTTAGCTGACTTCAGATCCTTGTGGCTGTAGGACTAAGGTCCTGTTTTCTTACTGGCTGTCAGCTGGAAATCACTCTCAACTCCTAGAGGTCACCCACATTCTTTGCAATGTAGCCTCTCCATCCAGCAATGAAGAATCATCCTCCTGTTGAGTGTCTCTCATGCTTCACATCTCTCTGACTTCACTGTTTAAGACCTCTTGAACCAAAGGTAAACGGTTCATGTCATTAGGTTAGATCCATCCAGATAATCCCCCTTTCTAAAAGTTAAATGTGTGGGACTTCCCTGGTGGCGCAGTGATTAAGAATCCGCCTGCCGAGTCAGGGGACGCGGGTTCAAGCCCTGGTCCGGGAAGATCCCACATGCTGCGGAGCAACGAAGCCCATGTGCCACAACTACCGAGCCTGCGCTCTAGAGCCTGTGAGCCACAACTACTGAGCCCACGTGCCACAACTACTGAAGCCCGTGCACCTAGAGCCTGTGTTCCGCAACAAGAGAAGCCACCACAATGAGAAGCCCGAGCACCACAATGAAGAGTAGCCCCTGCTCGCTGCAACTAGAGAAAGCCCGTGCCCAGCAACAAAGACCCAGTGCAGCCAAAAAATAATTAATTAAAAAACAGAAAAAAAAAATTTTTTTTTAAAGTCAAATGTGCTATATAAGTGGTCCCCAACTTCTTGACACCAGGGACTGGTTTCATGGAAGACAATTTTTCCACGGACTGGAGGCAGGGACGATGGTTTGGGGATGATTCAAGCGCATTGATTTATTATGGTTTCTGTGCAGTCAAACCTCTCTTCTAATAATAATCTGTATTTGCAGCCGCTCCCCAGCGCTGGCATCACCACCTCAGCTCCACCTCAGATCATCCAGCATTAGATTCTCATAAGGAGCGTGCAACCTGGATCCCTCGCATGCACAGTTCACAGTAAGGTTCGCACTCCTATGAGAATCTAATGCCACCGCTGATCTGACAGAAGGCAGAGCTCAGGCAGTAATGCGAGTGATGGGGAGTGGCTGTAAATACAGATGAAGCTTCGCTCCCTCACCTGCCTCTCACCTCCTGCTGTGTGGCCCAGTTGCTAACAGGCCACAGACTGGTACCAGTTCGTGGCCTGGGGGCTGGGGACCCCTGTGCTATATGACATAACCTAATCATGGGAGTGCTATCCCATCGTATTCACAGAATTGGGGATTGTACAGGCCATGTGCACCAGGAAGCAGGAATCTTGGGGGACATCTTAGAATTCTGCCTACACAGGTATATTCATTCAATGAAACACTACTCAGCAATAAAAAGTAGTGAACTATTGATACACACAACATGGATGAATCTCAAAAATATTATGCTGAATAAAAAAGAAGGCTTACACAAAGAGTACTCAGAGGAATTCAAGAACAGGCAACATTAATCTGTAGTGGAAAAGAATCAGAAGAGTGGTTGCCTCTGAGGGAGCGGGCTTGGGATTGATTGGGAAGAGGCATGAAAGAACTTTCTGGGGTGATGGTAAGGGGTAGGGTTGCACAGATATATGCATGTGTCAAACTCATTGAATGGTACACTTAGCTTTATTCATTTCACTATATGAAAATTTTACCTGAAAAATTAACAATAATTTTCTCTACTTAATGATATGCACACTGAAGTGTTAGGGGCCAAGTGTATGGATGTCTGCAACTTACTGTGAATGCATCAAAAATACAGTGTGAAAAATCTACATGCTCTGTGATTCTATTCTGGAAAAGGCAAAAATATAGAGACAGTATTGGAAAGGGGAGAGGGATTAATAGTTGAAACACAGGGGCAGTGAAACTATTCTGTATGACACTGTAATGGTGAATAAAGACATTATGTATTTGTCAAAAACTATAGAAACATATAACACAAAGAGTAAACCTTAATGTAAACTATGGACTTTAGTTAATAATAATATATCAATACTGGTTCATTAATACTAACAGATATACAACACTAATGTAAGATGTTGATAATAGGAGAAACTAGGGTGGGGGAGGGGAGTATATGAGAACTTTCTCTATTATCTGCTCATTTTCTATGTTAATCCAAAATTGTCCTAAATACTAAAATCTATTAATTAAAAAAATAATCTGAAAAAAAATACAATGAATTGACAGAAAAATGCATAGATGGGTGGATATGTGATCAAGTGAATATAATAAGATGTTAGACTCTAAGAAAAAATAAACTCATCTCTTTTGTACAAAAAGGTGATTAGAACTCCCAGCTCTTAAAATCGGCACATGGAATCCAGGCTCTCTGGTAAGTGCACTCATATTGGTCATTTCATCCTAATTTTAAATTATGTTCCTGCTCCGTAGTCCTGAACCCTCAGAATCCATTCCCACATATATTTGCCAAATTTTATTGACATAAATTTGAAAAATCTTGTAATTCTTTTAGTGAGAAGGCCTTCTTGTGAATTTGAGCTCCTATTTGACCCTGATGCATGTTGGGGTCTGATTTTTGATAATGAGTATGGAGACAAGTCAGTGGGATGGGGCATGAGGAGACTTGGCTTCCTCTTGCCACCTAATTCCCCATGGGAAGTCTACATATAGTCTTCACACCAGAGGGAAGCAACCCCATTGGACAGGGAGAGGGTGCTATAATCTCTGGCTATTTTCAGTGGTAGGTTGGGGTTGTAAGAGAGATCACCAATTGCCTGCTGTGGTAGACAGCTTCTGACATGACTCCCAGAGATCCCTGCCTCCTGATGCTTATGCCCTGTGTAATCCCCTCTCCCTGGGTGTGAGCAGGAAGACATAGTAACTTGCTTCTAAGGAATAGAAATGGCAAAAGTGACAGAATGTCATTTCCAAGGATAGGTTATAAAAGGCTGACTTCAGTCTTGCTGGCATTCTCTCTGGCTGTTCCTACATGCTTGCCCTGATGGAGAGGCCCATAGGCCAAGGGAATGAGGGTAACCACTGGCAAACATCTGATAAGGACTGAGCCTTTCAGACTAACAGCCCTGGAGGAACTGAGTCCTGGCAACAACCATGTGAGTGAGCTTGGGGGAAATCATTCCTTAGTCAAGCCTTCGTTTGAGACTGCAGAACTAGCACCTCGATTGCATCCTTGGGCGAGGCCCTTGAAGCAGAAGACTCAGCTTAGCCACACCCAGATTTCTTACCCACAGAAACTGTGACTTTATAAGTATGTGGTTTCTTTGGGGGTTTTTTGTTTTTTGTTTTTTGCTTTGCGGTACGCGGGCCTCTCACTGTTGTGGCCTCTCCTGTTGCAGAGCACAGGCTCCGGACGCGCAGGCTCAGCGGCCATGGCTCACGGGCCTAGCCGCTCCGCGGCATGTGGGATCCTCCCGGACCAGGGCACGAACCCGTGTCCCCTGCATCGGCAGGCGGACTCTCAACCACTGCGCCACCAGGGAAGCCCAGTGTGTGTTGTTTTAAGCTAGTAAGTTTGGGGTAATTTGTTATGCAGCAATGGATAACTAATACACTTGCCTAATATCCATTCTCTCCTTATTCCTCAGCAACAGAGACTCTATTTTATTTGGGATACTAACATGCCCAGCTAAAATCATGCCGTTTCTAATCTCTCATTAAGTCTGATGTGACCATATGACTGAGTTCAGGCAGAAAAGAAGTAAGCAGAAGTGTTGCATGGAACTTCTGGAACGTTCTTTAGGGAGATATCTCACTGAGAAATGTACCTTTTGTTTTCCTTCTTCCTCATTCTTGCCGCCTAGAATGTGGATGTGATGACTGGAATTCCTGCAGCCATCTTAGAACATGAAGTAACTTTGAGGTTAGAAATCATACTCTAGGAAACAGAAAGGAAGAAGGAATATGAGTCCCTGATGTGCACTCAGCAGCCATACCAACACCGGACTCCTTACCTCCAGACTTACTTTAAGTGAAGAAGAAATAATCTGTTATCTTGTTTACACTATTGTTATTTTGGATTTTCCCTTATGTGCACCCAACATAACCCTAACTCATAGAGGACTCAGGGCTCTCTTAGCCATACACATCCTCTCATTTATCACCAACCCATGTCCCTCTTCCAAACAATACTCAAACTCTCACACAGGAGCAATCTTTGAGTTTGATTTTTACATTTTTCAATCTCTTTAAGCTTTCCACACCTCCTCACAATCCTTGCATTCCTCATTCTCTTTATACTGATCTCTGACAGTCCCCCAAGTCTGTGCTCTCAATGGACACTTCATTCCAGGTGCCACTAGTAATAAACTGATGAGCTGTTTTGCCCCTGAATGCCACTCCATCTCTGGATTTCCACTACCTCTAGTCCCAACAAAACCACACAACTATTCCCAGATTCCAGCTAGTACCCTGAGAGTCTGATGCCCTCAACCAATCTAGTACCAATTTCTTTATCAATCAGTCATTAGTTACAAGCAACAGAAACTAACTTCATCTTATTTAAGCAAAAAAAAATTTTATGTTAAACATATTACATTTATAAAACATATCTCAGGGGATTGCTGAAATGACTGGAGGACCAAATACAGAGCCACACAACTAGAAACAATGCCCTAAATTAAGCTGCATTTTTGTCTCCATGAGGACAGCCCCATCACCACTGCCCCTTGCACAGCTGGCATGGTTGGCACTGAACCCTCAATGCTGCCCAAAACAAGCTATGTCGGGGCCATGCTGCACCTAGAACTAGATCTTGCTGTAAAGCCATTTCCCCTGGAGAGAATTCTTATGGTCACTGAGTGCTCACTCCCTTAGATACAGAGTCATTAGCTTAGGCTGTGATCAAGGTACATGCTTGGCTGAGAATAGGTCAGGTGTCTGCACTCTGGTTTTAAGGGAAGTTCAGAGAGTATCTGGCATCTATTAGGTAGGGAATTCCCCTAACATAGGAAGTGGTTTCAGATGCCAGATGTCAAAAAAAATGCCTACTTTTCCCTACTCTCAGGCCAGGGTGCGAAGAAGGACTGGGAGGATCACACTTCCCTAATTTCTCTAGATCTTCCCAAATATTCCCATTATCACCTGTCAAACAGTCAATGTTTCCTAATCAATGCATTCACTCTAGAGTGTGGCAGAGAACTTGGCTATAACCAATCTGCAGATCACATGGCTATCTTCCTGCGGCAGCCTCAGATTGCTGGCCGTGGGCAGAGGCTTCCTTACCAGAGTTACAAATTGTCATGCTGTTCCTCATCTGCTTGTCCCCTCTTAAACCCCTTCCCAAGGTTGCCAGATGTGAATTATTTTACCACTTTTCTGCTTAATCCTCTGCAGTTACAACCACAGGGCAATGGGGAAAGTTGAGGTCAAGTTCTAAGAGACAACATGCAGTAGTTTTCCCAGTTACTTCATTATCACCTAACAAGGACATCTCATTTCCAGGCTCAGAATGGAGGGATTCTCACTGCATCCCACCCTATATCAACAAGGCTGGTTCCCTTTTTAGGGTCTGCTGTTTGCATCACTGCATACCTTATACCTATTTTTTATTTGAATCTCTTTGTTTGGAAGTGACAGAAATCCAACTTGAAATAGATTAAACATAAAGAAGACTGTATTGGGTAACAAAATTCAATAAAGGGCTGAAGAACTAATTTGCAAAAAGAGTAAGGATGTCTCAGGAATAACTGGAACTAGGCTCTGAAATTCTAACATAAGTCTCTATATCTTTTGCCTCAGCTTCTTATTTATTCTTTCTTCACTCCAACCACCTTCCTTCTCTTCATGTTGGGGAACATGGCTGCAAACATTTCCTGAGCTTTACATTTATAGTTTTCACCATTCAAAAGAGAATGACTGGTTTCTCAATTCAAATAAGAAAAAAATGATGAGAAAGGGTTTTATTGACCCATCTTCAAACAGGTACCCACACCTGGACCAGTTATGGCTGAGGGTAGGATTATGTAAGAACAATGGTTCCGTGGGTAGCCATGTGGATGGAGGAGACAGTTCCCAAGAGAAAAGTTGTGCTGGGCTAACCACACTACAGATGTCCACGATGGTGGCCCTGAGGCAAGTCCTTTCTCATGCACAAAAGCTTGAATAAGCTTATCAATGTATGGCATGTTTGGTAGGATCAAACCCTTTTTTCCTCCTTCCCTTTTTAAAAAAAGAGCCATCTTGTCTCACCTTCTATGTACCATTCTCTTGCCCAGACAACTAAAACATTCTAAGGAGAGCCTCCCCATAAGTTAAGTGCCTATGTGCCCACCAGATCGGAAGATCCTTAAAGAAAGCAACCAGGATTAATTTATCCCCATGTGTCAACTGCCCCATGATTCCATCATAGATCAGACACTTAAGAAATATTTGTAGAACTGAGTTAAGATCTCTTCTCACTCTTCAGCGATCTCTGAGAACTGAACATTTTAGATGTTTAGGATCCCTGGAAAGGCCTAATGCTAGAAGCTAAAAATAAAAGTGGAAATTAATAGAAGACCGGGTAACCTAAGGTAGTGGTGGGAAGAAAAAAAATAGTCAGTAAGGGTTGTCCCCATAACAGAAAGATGAACAAGAGACTACAGGTTATGATAGACAGGTTGGGAATATACAGTTAATATATTTGCCTCCAACCTTCCCTGGACCCGAAATTATAGCAGGAGAGAAGAGCGATTGGGAAGAACATTGCTGATGGAGTTGGTAGATATATGGGGGTGAAAGGAATTTTAAGGTCCTTAAGCAGGACCAGAAATGTGCTAACTTTTCACTGATAGATAAGCTCCATCCTTTATTAGAAGGTAGACATGGATGTCTAATCAAGCTTGGCTTCTAATCATAGTTGTACAGTGATGACACTGAGGACATTGCTTCGGAGAGTGAGAAGATGCATTTCAAAGGTAAGGAGGCGCCATCACTTTATGTTCTCCCCCTAGAGAGAGAAGGACTGACAGGAGTGCACTGGATTAGTAAATCAGCCTGGTGCCCACACTCTGAGCCCTGGAGATCCTTGCTCAGAGTTCTGAGGGAGGCTAAGATCTGTGGCTGCTCTAGAAGTAGCCTGGGAATTCTCCAAATGACCACAGGCAGTGAGAGTTCTCCAAGGCATGGGTCCTTTCTCCTCTGTTCTCAAGGTAATTCCACTATCCAGGCTCGCAGAGTTGGGATCAGAGCAGTAGAAAAAGGACAGTCCCCACTGTACCCTCTCCCCAGGTTCCTTTTTGCATGCTGCTCCCTCTCTGGAAGGAATCCCCCCCACCATGACACACTCTCGCTGTTTTCACTTTTCCTCCAGGACTCCTCTCTGGGCATCAGTTTCTTCATCTGCAAAAATTAAGGGGTCAGGCTGGGTAACTCTGCAGGGCCCTGATAGCTTCTGAAATCTCAAAGGTAGAAGTGATGCTGTGATGGAAAGACAGGAGTCCATGCCCAGATTACATATCCAGGTATCAGGTGCAACAGATCAGAGGAGCTTGACTAGAGTGTGGTCTGGGTCTGTCAGTCACAGGCCTCAATCACTTGGTGAGAGAGAGAAGGGGTGGTGGTGGGAGCTAATTTATTTAATGTTTACTATGTGCCAGACACTGTTCAAACACTTCATATATATATTTTTTTTAATAAATTTATATTTTTTGGCTGCGCTCGGTCTTGGTTGCTGTGCGTGGGCTTTCTCTAGTTGTGGCGAGCAGGGGCTACTCTTCGTTGTGGTGCGTGGGCTTCTTGTTGCAGTGGCTTCTCTCGTTGCAGAGCATGGGCTCTAGGCGCGCGGGCTTCAGTAGTTGCGGCACGCAGGCTTGGTAATTGTGGTTTGCGGGCGGTAGAGCACAGGCTCAGTAGTTGTGGCACATGGGCTTAGTTGCTCCGCGGCATGTGGGATCTTCCTGGACCAGGGCTTGAACCCTTGTCCCCTGCATTGGCAGGCGTATTCTTAACCACTGTGCCACCAGGGGAGTCCTACTTCATATATTTTAATTCACCTAATCATTAAAATAAACCAGGTTACAGGTGAAAAAGGTGAGGCACAGAGAGGTTGAATAACTTACCCTAAGTCATCCAGCTTGGAAGTGGCAGTGTCAGAGCCAGAACCCAGCAATCAGGCTCCAGAATCTGTCATCAGTTATGGAAGTGAGGACATGCTTAGCAAGGAGGCTTCACAGCAGGATTGCTGTGACAGTGTTTCATGTCAGACCATTTTTAGTTCCCCAGGAGTGCACGCATTTGGGAGGGGGTCTCAGTCAGGATGAGCTCCCACATCAGATCACAGCCACTAGCCTCTCTGGTATGAGGCCCTTGCAAAGCCCAGCCCACTCTGCCTGTCTCCTTCTCTTATGGTGAGTTCTCAGGAAGCCCTCTTGGGTGTCCGCATATCACACACACACACACAGATGCACACAGCCTGGCCTCCAAAGTCCCCCCACCTCCACCATCTGAAACACCTGAACCCAACAGTGGACAGGGTTCAAAGCATTTTCTTGGGCTTCATCTCAGTTTCAGTGCCAATCAGCAGATACAAATGGCTCCTTGCAGAGAGAGGAGGCTCGAACTTCACAGTCCTGAGTCAGGGTAAGGGCAGCTCCTGCCCAGCCGACCCTGAAACATGCATGTTACCATAAAACTTCCAATCACAGCCATTTGATTATCTGTAAAGTTGTCAAGCATTTATAGGTTATACTGCTCAGAGCTCTTGGTTTTAAGTGTCAGAAGCCCAACTTAAAGCAGTTTAGACAGAACGAGGAACTTAATGGCTCAATGACCAAACTGTAGAAATGACAGGGATGGCTCATGGAAACAGAGACAGGTGGAACCAGGACCTCATATCTCTGCTGGTCCCTGCATGAAAGCTTCAGTTGCTCCTTTGCTTCAGCTTTGTCCCTGTGGAAGGGATATGGCCCCTTGAAAATTGCTCAGATGAGGAAGGACTTTCTCCCAGGCAGAAGGTTGGCCCAGATGGAGGAAGTTTCCTGTCCTTGGGGACCGAGGGAATGAAGACGGGAGTATGATCCCTTTTCAGAGAGTGGGGAGTGGGAGGCTGGGGATGGGGATTCCTTCCCTAGAAACAAGGGCAGGATTCCCCAACACAAAGAGTTCAGCCTAGCCTTCACTAATTCATTCAACAAACAGATATGGGAAGGCCTATGATGTGCAGTGATGCCATAGACATCGTGGGTAGGCTGCAGAGAAAGTGATCAACATGAGGACACAGCTCTGCCCTGAGACCTTGCACCTTATTGCAAATACTTCAACAAGGTGAGTAACCAAAAGAGAGGGAGGTACTGTGGGACACCCAACCTAGTCTAGGGGTATCAGGGAAGGCTTCCAGGAAGCAGTGACTTCCAAGTTGATACCCAGTGGACAAACAAGCGTCAACCAGGTTTTGGCTTGTTTTCTGGCGGGGGATGGGGTGAGTGTGGTGGGATGGAGACTGGAATGAATATTCCAGCCAGAGAGAACAGCTCTGAACTAAAAGATCAATGTGTGAGGGCTGCAAAGAAAACCACGGTGAGGAGGAAGCAGACTGGAGAGCTGGCATGGAGGACATTGTGGGCCAGAATGGATTTGATCCTGAGGGCAATGGAGAGCCATGGGAGGTCTAAGGAAGAGAGCAGTGGCACTGTCTGATTTCCCAATTGTGAGATCACTTGGGTCCCTGGGTCAAGGTAGAGAGGTGCACCTCCCACACCAGTGGAGAGAACATTTTGAATCAGTTTTGCTCTCAGTTTTAGAAGCTTAGACCTAAAAATAATTAGAGAAAATACCTCAAAGAAACACCCTGAAAAGGAGTGGTTACAGAAAGGGGGATAGGTGTCCTTGTGTTAAGCAAAGAATGAGTGGCCAGGGAAGTGAATCACCTGAGGGTGGGCATGCTCCCCACTGTGCTGGTAAGCTGGGGGGAGGGATTCCAGGAGCTGTCTCTCAACCCCCGAGGACTCTGGCTGGTGACAAGGGGGCCCCCCCTGCCTTCTTGCTGGGTCTCCACTTCTCCACCTGCAGGACCTGCCAAGATTGGGTGCAGGAGGCTGGGGGTTGGGTGGGAAAGCTGCTAAATCCTCCTTAGGTGAGCTGCGGGGGTGGAAGAGTTCTCTAGTCTCTTCTCCTGGAAAGGATTCTGTATCCTGTGGCCCCACAGTATGGAGGCCAATGGCTAAGTCCGTGGAGCGCGTCTGTGGCCAAGTCCAGACTGAGTCTAGGTGGTTTTCCTGAAGAAGAAAAAGGCCTCTGCAGGAGGGGGTGGAAGCTGAGAAAGAGTGAAGGGGTCATTTGGTTACTCCCCAGTCTTGACATTCATCACACACACACACACTCTGTGCCGAGGGTGCTGGGGACCAGAGACTCACACCCAGCAGCAGCGGGGAGAGGGGCTGAACTATGGGACCTGGGGGAGGGGAGAGGCAGGCTGGGCCTTGAAGGTGCAGGGCAGGGTTGTGTGGCCTTCAGGACAAGTTAGGAGAGAGGCAACCCTCCCCCTCTGCAGCTTCACACCGCGCCTCCACTACAGTCCTTCTGCCCGCTGGGCGCTCCAGCTGGTGGGTCTCGGCTCTCCAAAGGCTCTTTCTCTCCGCCCCTTAGCCTCTGTTCCTCTGTTGTGTCTGTCCCTGGCCTTGTCTCACTGAGACTGACCCTCCGTGTGTGTCTGTCTCACTATCACTGCCCTGTTTTGTCTCATCTCTCTCTTCATCTCCATCACAATCCTTCTTTGCAGCCATGTCTCTTCCCTGTATTTTCTGTCTCCATGCCTGCCTCACTTGCTTTCTCTGTCCCCCTCTCTGTCTCTCTCTTATCTTAGTCTCCTCTATCTCTGCCTTGTCCCACCTCCTTCCCTTCCTTCCTCTTGTACATGTTTCACCTTTGTCGCCACCTCTGTCCCTGTCTCCCTCCTGCCGCCCCCCCCCCACGTCTCCAATCTCTCTCTCTCGTCCATGTCTCATCCTTATCTCCATCTGTGTACCTGTATCTCTCTTGTCCCTTTCTCCATCTTTCTCCATCACTGTTTCTGTCCCTTTCTCTCCCTGTCTCCGTCTCTGTCTCCTCTCTTCATCCACATCCTCTGTCCCCATCTCAGGCCCCGTCTCTTCCTCGTCCTTGTCTTCATTCCCCCTCCTGAGCCATCTCCGTTGTCCCTTCCGGGATGGGACCTCGCTGGGGGCGGGGCCGAGGGACTGGATCGGAATAACTCGGTTATCAGGACGAATTGAATTAACTTCTTCACACGAGCGCCGCCGGGCCTGTTTTCCCTCCCTTCTGCGGGGCCGCAGGTGGAGAGGCCAGGGAGAGGGTCGGGACCCTACGGCTGGGCACGATGCATAGACTGAAGGTCTGGTCCGGATTGGGGCGGGATGGGGGACTCTAGGGATGGGGCCCCGCGCAGCCTGCCCTGCACATCCCGAGCTCTAAGAGGGCGGCGGCGACCCTTTGGGGTGGGGGTCGGGGGCAGATGGGGGCGGGGCCTTGGCCGTCCAGGCCCCGCCCCGACGAGCTCGCCCCGCCCCGCCCCCTCCTCGGGGTCCTACGCGTTAAAAGGCGCGCGGGCCGGGTTGGGCTGCACTTGCGTTGCACCGGGGCGGAGCGCGGCCGCGACGGGGCGGGCGGACTCGCGAGCTCTGAAAGCCGGCCTCGGGTCCTCGGCCCCTGGCGCTCCAACCCCCATCTTGACCCCCACCCGGCCCGGGACACCAACTCCGACCCGGCCCGGCCCGGCCCCCGCCCCCGCCCCCCGGGCCGATGGACTACTCCTACCTCAATTCGTACGACTCGTGCGTGGCGGCCATGGAGGCGTCCGCCTACGGCGACTTCGGCGCCTGCAGCCAGCCCGGCGGCTTCCAGTACAGTCCCCTGCGGCCCGCCTTCCCCGCGGCCGGGCCTCCCTGCCCCGCGCTCGGCTCCTCCAATTGCGCGCTTGGCGCTCTACGCGACCATCAGCCTGCGCCCTACTCGGCAGGTGAGCCCATCCCCGGTACAACCCTCCTTCCAAATCCTACAGCACCCCTAGCCCCTGCCCTACTCGGCTAGTGGTTGCGACTGTCCCCCACAGCCGCCACAATCTCTGCCCTAGTCAGACCCTCCAACTCCCCGCGGGATCCACAGTCCCTCGTGTAGACGGGATTCCCTAGGCAGAGTTGAGCCCCACCCTCTCCTCCTTCCCTTTCCTCTTCTCGCTGCCGTATCCCTATCCCGTGCTCTTTAGGTCAAGGAAATAGATCCCCAGTGTAGCCCCAGGCTCCTCACCAGGCCCTCCCCTGCCCATCTGCAAAGACTGACCACTAAACCTCTCCATGCCCTGTATCCTTGGAAAATGCTCTCGGCTCAGGCCAATAAGACCTCCCATCCTTATCATTCCCACCCCGCTTCATGCCCGACCCCCAGCATGGACCCCTGCGGCAGATGAGCTGCCCAGCTGGGAGCCTTCCCAGAGCCCCAGCACCATCAAGCCCCTACTGCCTGGTTTTGAACCCATCAGAGCCCCAGCACCATCAAGCCCCTACTGCCTGGTTTTGAACCCATCCTACCTGTGCCCAAACCCTCTTGCGCTACTGAAACCCATTCTGTGGCCAGAAGAAAAGGATGCTCAGGTCATTGAGTAACTTTCATTTCCCCATGCCTCCTGGAGATTCTCCCAGCTAGAGTACTGCAGAACCCAGAAGCAGCCCCATGCAATACCCAAGCCCCTTGATCCAAGACCCCATCTGAACCTTCAACCTCGTGGAGCCTCTTAGCCACCCCCATTGCTCCAGTTAGAGTTCAAGCTGCCCCACCCATTCTCCTTATCTTCTTCCTTCCTGGGAAGACCACTGGGACCCAGTAGAAGATTGGGACCTGTGTGGTGGGGAGGGATGGTGAGAGACCTGGATTTGGAGAAGTGAGAACCAGAGAGATGGAGTCAGAAACTGGAACGGGGATGGGGAGATTGGGTACTCTGGGTCATATGCAGATGGGGACTGGGGAGCTGGAAACAGGAAATGGGGAGATGGGCCCTAGAAAGATGGAGGTCTGAGATGGAGAAGATAGGGACAGATACAGAGAGATGTGAGCAGAGGTGGGAAGATTGGGGTACTTGGAAGAAATGGGGAACCAGGGTTGGGGAGATGGAGATAAAAACCAGGTGATGGGGGCAGGAATTATGGGAGATGGGGACCAAGGAAGATTGAAAACAGAGATGAGAAAGATGGGGATAGGAATGGGGTGTTGGAGACAGGATTAGGGGAGATAGATAACTAGGGAGATATGACAAAGATAAGGATATTGGGGATCCCTGGAGAACAGGGAGAACTAAACGGGGGCTGGAGACAAGGATGGGGAGATAGTGTCAGAAACACTGTCCGTGGGACAATGGGTACTGGGAAGGGGTAGATGGGAGACAGGGATGGGAAGAGTGAAGGGAAGGGTTGGGGCTGGTTTTTGGAGGAGTTGGGAGATAGAGAGAGATGTCTGGGAGGAAGAAGAAGGGCAAAGAGAAGATGGAGGAACCTGGGAGGGGAGAAATAAGAACCCTTCTCAATGGGCACAAAGAGAAGAATGGTCCAGGAGGGGAAAGTTGCAGATAGATGTGGTTGGAGAGAGATGAAAAAGAGAGGGGGACACCTGGAAGAGAATGCGATATAAGATCGGGCTGAGGAAATGAGGCCTAGGAAGGAGAGGGATGCAGGGTAGAGGCGGCCAAATTTTTACATGTCAGAGAGTCCGTGGCAGGCCTGAAAGTAGACCCGCGGTCCATGACTGGTTACTGGGGAGACACAGGATGTTGATGAGACCTGACAGACAGCTAAGGCTAGAGTGGATAGAGCAGGACCTGAAGTCAGGCCGACTGAGGGAGAAACACACTGAGGGTCGGGTCCGGTAGACTGGCGGGAGATAGAGGGAACACTGCGGAGGGCCAACGACAGGCCAGCAGTCTGGATCCGAGGATCAGATTTTGGTTCCCTCTCTGCGGCTCTTGGGCCCCAGGCCTCCCCGCGCCCCGTCCGCTTTCACCCCTGCCGGCTCCATCCAGCGATAGGGAAGCCGATCCGTACTGAGAGGACCAAGCCGAGGGGCCAGGTCAGGGGCGGGGGATGGTGAGCGATCCCTCAGGGGCAGAACACAGCGGGCCGGGATCGGCCCCTCACATCCCCACCCTTGTTCATTTCCCCCCTCCTGCACACACCCGTAGTGCCCTACAAATTCTTCCCGGAGCCGTCGGGCCTGCACGAGAAGCGCAAGCAGCGGCGCATCCGCACCACGTTTACCAGCGCGCAGCTGAAGGAGCTGGAACGCGTCTTCGCCGAGACTCACTACCCCGACATTTACACGCGCGAGGAACTGGCGCTCAAGATCGACCTTACCGAGGCTCGCGTGCAGGTGCGTGTTTGCGCGGAAGTGTGTGCGAGCGGAGCGGGGCCGGGAAGTTAGTGCCTGACACCTGGGGGTCCGAGGGACAGAGGGGCCTCATTCGGGCAGCGGGCGGGTACAGCCCGGGGGCGGCGAACTAGGACCAGGGGCCAGTCTGCAGTCTGGAGGTGATTGGGCAGGGGAGGACCGGCAGCCCCGGGAGGCGGTGGGGCCAGGCGGGTCCTGAGGCCTTCGGAAGAACTGAGCTGTTCAGCCCCACGATTTCTCCTCAGTCTCCCGGGTAGGGCTGGGTACGCAGAGTGATGCTTGGGAAGCCAGGACGGAGGCCGAGTGGATAGAGGGTCAGCTCCAGGTGGCCTCGGGGCCAAACGAGGCCGAGCAGTGGCGGAAAGCCAGTCAGCGCCTCCAGGTGCCCTCTTTGGCTCTGCAACGGTGAAACCTCTGAGTCTGGAAAGCCCGGGTTCAGGGTAGGCGCAGGAGCTGGGTCGGGACGGACTTTTCGTCGATCTTACAAATCTGAGTACAGATGCTCAGCTGGCACGCCTTTACTGGAGACCCTGCACAAAAGGCTTCCCGAGTGCCCTAACCCTCTCTCCACTGCCGCCGGACGCTCCGGGGGGACTCCCGGAGCTCCTTGTAGGAAAGAACTGGGGCGAGGGCTTTGGGTGATGAGGAGAGCGAAGGCGGAGTTCCCTCCGGGAGACAGAGAACACTGGGAGGCAGCGGGATCCGCGGGTGAGCAGATCCCAAGGGGAAGAGCCTAAGGACCTGGAGGAAGGGGCTAGTGGAGGAGGGGAGGGAGGCGAGAGACGAGGAGGGGAGGGAGGCGAGAGACGAGGAGGGCAACGAGCAGAGTGGTGGAGGGGGTCAAGACTCAGAAGGCTGGTAATAATCCTGACCAGCCCCCTCCGGAAGGAGGTCTCACCGCGCCCGCCGGCCCCGGGCTGACCGGCCCCTGTGCCCGCAGGTCTGGTTCCAGAACCGCCGGGCCAAGTTCCGCAAACAGGAGCGTGCGGCCAGCGCCAAGGGTGCGGCGGGCGCGGCGGGCGCCAAAAAGGGTGAGGCGCGCTGCTCGTCTGAGGACGACGACTCCAAGGAGTCCACGTGCAGCCCCACGCCCGACAGCACCGCGTCGCTGCCGCCGCCGCCGCCTGCGCCCGGCCTGGCCAGCCCGCGCCTGAGCCCCAGCCCGCTGCCCGCCGCCCTGGGGTCCGGACCTGGAGCCGGGCCGGGGCCACAGCCGCTCAAGGGCCCGTTGTGGGCCGGCGTGGCGGGCGGTGGGGGCGGCGGACCGGGCGCGGGCGCGGCGGAGCTGCTTAAGGCTTGGCAGCCGGCGGAACCCGGGCCAGGGCCCTTCTCGGGGGTTCTGTCTTCCTTCCACCGGAAGCCCGGCCCCTCCCTGAAGACCAATCTCTTCTAGCTGCCGGCCTCTAGAGGCTCCGGGCCTGCCGCCTGAGACGCCCCTGCCCCTCCAGGATCTGACAGAGTCCCTCCTCATCCTGGCCACCTGCCTGATGTCCCCATCTGTCCCACCCCCCACCGTGTCTGACACCTATGTGTGCCCTCCCCAGCTTTGGAGACCAAGTCAGGGCCACTCTCATCCTCACCCACCCCTACTCAGTGGAGGGGGGTACTTTTCACTGGGATGCCCTCCAGGAGAGCCCAGAACCCCTTCTAGCCTGGTTTTCTTCAGAACCGGAATCAAACAACACCTGCCCCTAACACAGTGCCCAAAGGTGACTCCTCAAACGGGGACAGCCCGGCTTCCTCCCCTGCCCCTGCAGCTGGCTGGGTCACTCAGCTTGGAGAGCAGTCTGCTGCTCCAGCCCTTGGGCCCACCCACACTGACCCCACCCGTGCAAAGGCTGGTCGTCACTGGGATAACGAGTGGCCTGAAGGGTCCCACCACCAATTTCACCCTCATGCGTCCCCTCCCATCCCCAGCCGGTCTGGCACAGAGGGCAGGCCCGTTAGATGAGTGGAGGAGCTGCCAGGGCAACGGGACAGAGGGGCTTCCTCGTTCCTGTTTTTTTGTCGTTGTTGCTGTTGCTGCTCTTTTCCTTTGAAAAACCTGTAATTTATTGAGGTGAGTTTTGCTCAATCCAAATAAAACTTAATTTATTGAAGACAGCACACCGGCAACCCTTCTGAGTACCCACGATGGGGACAGGCTACCTGCAAGAGACCGGTTCCCCTTGTGACCAGCGAGGAACCCTGAGCTGCCACACAGCCCCAGGGCAGGGCGGTACAGACCAGGAGACAAATCTAAGCAAACTGGCGCTTTATGGCCAAAATTATTCCCCCCCCCACCTAAACCGGCCCCCATAACATTAAAGTGCCCGCCCTCCCTAAGCCCATACAGAAAAGCTTAAATAAACCCTAGCCCAGTTCTCGGGCTATTCCTTCATTTGCGGACGGACACCCCCCCAGAATGGGGGTTGGGAGAGGTCCTAGCCGAGCCCCTCCACCTGTGGTTCAGGCCAGGTGGAGGGCAGCAGGAACAACGGTGAGAGTGGGGGCCCACGACGTACCCATATGGACCCCATGGCCTCCCTGGGGCTGGAGAAGGGGTCCAGGAAGGGAGGACAGCACCAGAATAACCAAGATCCTCGGTAACCACGGCAACTGACCTCCCGGGCCCTGACTCTAAAAGGTGAGGGGCAGGATGTCCTAACTAGGGCATTCCAAATGATTGGGCAGTAGGGAACGCAGATTCCCCAATAAATAGGCAGAGAAGTACTGCCCCGCCCGCTCGTAACTTTTCAACTCCGGAGCTCTGGCTGGGCCTTCAAGGGCAGGTTGAGGCGCTCAGTTCTTAGCTTCGCAGTGCCACCGCGATCACTTGCTGAGCTGCAGGGTGTCCAGAAGGAGGCGCTTGTGAGCCGGGTCCTGCACCCCAGCTTCCTCCAGATCTTCTTCGGTGATGTCGCTGTAGGGGTAAAAGACGCTGGGAGAAGGGCGAGGTGGTCCAGAGAGCCCGTAGCTCCGCCCCCAAGGCCAGCCCCACCCCCACCCTCCCACCCCCGTCCACCTCCAGCCCCGCCCCCACCTGAGAAACTCCAGGTCGTCCCAGCCATTGTGCACCAGGCCCTCCTCATAGCGCTCCAAGCCGATGGCCCGCAGCCAGGCTCCCATGCCTGCCTCGCCCAGCCCACCAGACCGCCCGACCTGCGGGCACGGAGCCTGAGGGAATAGGGCACGTCAGAGAGAGCACTGAGGGTGCCTCACACACTGAAGGAGCTGCACACAGCCACATTCTACCGCGTGCTCTGGGGTGGGGAGAGAGGCCAGGAGCGGAGCTGATTCATATGACCTCCAACTCCTCCCCAGTGCCCAGCTCAGGGCAGAGGCAACACCACTGAGCGCTGAATGAAGTAAAAGTATACCACGACCCATGGGCAAGCACACACCGACAGCCACCCCTGGTGCACATACCTCTTCTGCCAGGTCCTCCTGAATGCTCTCTCGGATGCGAGGTGGAGGGAAGCTGAGAGGCCGGCCATAGTCCGAGGGCAGTCCCCGGGGTGGCTGCAGCTCCAGGGGTCCTGGCAGGAGCACGGAGCGGCCAGGCCCAGCAGGAGCGTAGTCCACCTCACTCAGTGTCTTGGCCATCTGCAGCACTGAGCAGGAGCGGTCATCCCCACTGGCGGCCTCCCCCAGGAAAGTGCTGGTGGGTGAGGGGCCTGGGGGCAGTGGGGGTCTTGGATGGGCCTTGGGAGGTGGTGGGCCACGGGCCTCACCCGCACTGCGGCCCCGGATCACTGGCCCTGGCAAAGGATCCAGGCTGGGGGGCAGGAAGATGGCCGAATCCGGCAGAGGTGGGGGTGGAAAGTCTGGAGGGGGCAGTGTGCCCCCAGACTCTTCATCTGATGAGCTTCCCTCTCCCACACGGGGAGGCCGGTGGCGCCCAAGCTGCGGAGCAGGCACTGTGATGGCCACTTTGTTCTTGGTGGCAGGTGGGACAGGGGCCCTGGCAGGCGAGGGTGGCTCCGGGGGCAGCAGCTGGTGTGGGACCCCTTCAAGGACGTAGTAAGCAGGGTTATTGAAGCTGTTCTTAGGTGAGGGCGCCACCACCCCTTCCAGCTCTGGAGCGCCCTCTGGCTTCAACCTGGGTTTGGGAGCAGAATAACTAAATCAGGACCCAGCAACCCAAAGGGAAGGCGGTGGGTGGGTGCAGTGGAAGGAGAACTGGACTGCGAGTCAGGAGACGTAAGCCCCTGGTCCTAGACTTGCACGTGACTTTGAGCACATCACTTTCCCTCTCCGTCCCTTGGGGTCCTCATCTCTAAAACTGGGGAGACAGGGGAGTTGAATGGATAACCCCTAAACTTCCTTGCCTTACTCGCTAAGATTCTGCAATCTTTTTTGATTTTGTAACGGTGAAAGCTGAGCGTAAATGGGTGAAAACAGAGGCCAGAAGGAAGGACAATAAAAGCCT
Organism: Monodon monoceros; assembly: GCF_005190385.1. Lineage (NCBI taxonomy): Eukaryota > Metazoa > Chordata > Mammalia > Artiodactyla > Monodontidae > Monodon > Monodon monoceros. The sequence continues at coordinate 57,937,138 of NW_021703784.1, forward strand.
TCAATGAGAATGACCAGCCAGATTCGGAAAGCCTCTGGAGGCATCTGAGGCCGATCTACTGGGGAATCTTACTCAGGGATTCAGGTTAGTTTTACTCAAGCCTAGAGATAAAACCAAGGTAACTGATAACAGCTGAAGATGACTGAAAACACACCAGCAGTTTTTATTTACGTTCAAGTAACAATTGGATATAATTAAAAAGCAAGCCTCACTTTCCCAAAGTATGATCTACAGAATACTACAGTTGGCCACTGAACAACACGGGCTTCAACTGCACAGGTCCCCACTCATACACAGATTTTTTTCAGTACTGCAGCACTACATGATCTACAAGCCACAATGGTTGAACCCGTGGATGTGGAACTGCAGATATGGAAGAACTGGGGATACAGAGGGATGACTCTAAGTTATACACCCCTAACCCCTGCCATGTTCAAGGGTCAACTGTAGTGCCCCAGGATATTAATAGTTATTGCATGGAAAAGTTTCCTGGCCCATTAAGTTTGGGAAACTATATTCAACAGAGTTGAAAAAGGATTTCCTTCCTGTCCACATGCTCAGAGCTTTTGCTGATACTATTGTGCACTGGGAATACCTAAGAAAAGAATCTAGCAACAACCATTTCCCAAACTCATTTGACAACAAACCAGTTACCAGCGGGGGCATCTTGTAGGACAGTGGTCCATAGAACACCCCTAGGGAAATCCGTGCTGAGACGAAGGCCTATCCCCAAACAGAAGGCTCAAGTTAAGTGTTTACACAGAGGGAGCTGTTGCAGAAACAATTTCTAATTCTATTTTTTAAGGCAGGATTGAGAGGAAAGGCTGACTGTGCTCCCTTTGACCAGAGAGCCACACCTTCAGGAGGCCTGGCTGGCCAGTGGCCATGAGCGTAGGGCCCTGGCACCTCCGGCCATGCGGCAGCAGAGCAGCCAAGCAGCAGGTGATCCCCAAGCTGGCCCTGAGAGCCACGCACAGTGATGGATAAAGTCAGGGGGTGACAGTTTCCTTCTCTCACCTGGGGGTCAAGGGCTCCTCCCGGGGAGCAGCTCGAGGTGGGGCTGGGGGCCTCCCAGTTGGTGGTGGTTTCTCTGGTTCTTCAAATAACTTGGAGAGTGGACAGGAGGCCTCTCCGGAGGCTGGCTTGCGGCTCCCTGACCTGCCAGGGGTGCACAAGGGAGGAGAGGTGAAGTAGGGGCTGACCAAGAGCCCCCGGGCACCCCTCACGTAGCACACCACACAGCCCCAACTCACCTGGGCTCCTGGCTGCCTCGGGACACAGAGGGGGCTTTGCTCTTTGCTCCTGCCTCATCCTTATCAATGCTGATCCACTCTGGGGGAGGAAGGGAAAGGAGACTCAGAGGAGACTTGGGGTCCTGCATCCCACAGACACCCCAGTGGGCTGCTAGCCCCTTCCCAGCTACTCCTTAGGGCAGGCCCACCCCCAGACGTGGCTGCAGGACTGCCAAATGTTCCAGGGATTCCAACATGCCCTCCCTGCAGCCCTGGTCCTCCCCTCCTAGACCCGCCCACACCACCCCGTCTTATGCCCCACACCCCTCCCAATGGGGCCCCCACCATAGAGTCGCTCACGGGTGCCCAGGCGCTCTGTGGGCACCCGCACCTTCATGGAGCCACGGATGTTCCCTGTCTCCTCGCCGCGGTGGGACAGGAAGGTCAGGAACTGCTGGGCCGTGCTGCCAATCATGGACTTGAGCGCCACCACGCACTCCCCTGAAGGGCAGATGGAGCAGACCAGCAGACTGCCAAGCCTTTCTAGGGCCCTGCCCGGCTTTCTGTGCCCCTTGGCCCCCCTCGACCCTCACCATAGGATTCGTAGCCGTCCATGGACTTGACTGTGAGCAGGAGGTGCTGGTCCTGCAGGTACTCGATGTCAGCCAGAATGGGCTTGAGCTGGGGCGCAGAGAGGCCCAGTGAGGAACAAAGGCCCACCCACCCCCTCCTGCCACACCGCCACTCACCCCACCCTCAAGCTCGTCCATGCTCACTCCCGTCCACTCTTAGGAAAGATCCTAATCCATAAGGTAGAAGACACAGTCCTGCATGGGCCTCTCAGAGCACTTAACAGCCCTGTAATTAATTAATTTTCTGCATCAGCAATGGCCAACACAGGACCTGATGTTTAGCAAAGGCTCAAGAGCTATTCATTGAATGAATGAATGAACCAGCTGCAACTTGGCTCCCCCCACTCCCCCAAACAGAGCACGTGCCCTCATCCTCACTCACGCCCACCCCACACACGAGCCTGTGCTGCCGGTCTGCCCGCCCTCCCAGGCAGCCTCCAGGTGGCGCTCTGCTGCACCTCCCTCTCTGTGTCCTCACCCACAAGCCTCACCGTGGGCAGCTGGCGTGAGGACCACTGCACCTTGAGGAAGTTGATGTTGTCACTGCTCTGGGCATCATTTTCGAAGCTCTTCTTGTACTCTGGGTGGGGGTGGGGGACACCCAACTGAGCACCACCTCTCAGCTTCCCTTCTCTCTAACTAGAGGGCTGACCACTCTGGGCACCTCGGGCCTCCCATACCCTGTGGCCCACACCCAGCCCTGGGCCCCGCCTCTGACCCTCCAGGCAGGTGGAGTAGAACTCAATGAAGAACTTGGTGCGGCTGGCCGTCTTCACAATGGCCTCGATGCTCTCAAACTCGATGTAGGCCTGGTCTGAGGTCTTTGAGAGCCCTGAGGGGCAAAGGGAGGAATATAGACAGGAGGGCTGAGAGGGTGGCAGAAGGAATGGGACAGAGAGACTGAGTGCTGGGACAGGGAATCAGCAGCCCTGGCAGAGCAGGAGGGAAGGCCAGGAGGGGCCTCCTCCATCCCAAGCAACCAGTAGCGAGACCCCAAAGCCCAGACCTGGGACTGGGACAAACAGACAACCCAAGATGAGAGACTATCTGAGAGAGGACCAGGGACCAGAATGCCTGCAGGATATGGCCGCCAACAACCCACCACACCACCAGGCACACTCGGGTACTCAAGTGGCCCCAGGCAGATAGACACACGTACATGTTTACGTTCACACGCTCTTGGGCATGTACCTCCTGTGATGACCCAGGCAACACAGACACCCTCACACATCACATATTCAGAAACATTCCTACACGTACATGTAAACACCCAAACACACACACACACACACACACACACACACACACACACATTTAGATGTATTCAAACCTATGCACATCCCCAGGCCAGCACCTGCAGCCACCCAGATGGACGCCACACCCACAAGCACATCCAGAATAGCCACCTTTCTTGGAGATGAACTGAGAGGTAACTCCAACCTCAAATGTCCCAAACACGGGGGAGTGGTCGCTGGTGACGATGTCATCTGTGCAACCTGGGGAGGGGAGCAGGGGTGAGGGCTCAGGGGAAAGCCCCTTGTTCTCTGCCGGCACTTCCCAAAGCTGGGGCAGGGCTGGGCCAGTGGCCGCCCAGGGTCACCCGTCGCCCTGTCTGGGCGGCTCTGACCGTAGGAGTTGCAGATGATGTGGGTCTCGGGGTAGGACTTCCAGAGAATCCGGTCACACCACGAAGGCACGTTGGTCCGGACCTGGGGCAGGGGATGGCAGCATGGTCAGAGGTCAGCTGGGGCCCCACTGCAGTGGGCCTCACAACACGCAGGAGCACCCCAGCGGCCCCAAAAGGGGCACGGAAGCTGGAGCGGTAAGTGCAGAGGCCTGGACCCTTGACCCCACACACACTCTTGATTCACTGCAGCCCCAGGGGGTCTCCCCAGGCCCAGCTCCTTCTCTTCACTCACCCCAGTTGGCTTCTGCTTGTGCCAGGCATATGTGTCCCGGGAACCCCGCTCATAGCGGTAGGTGGGTGGGAAGGAGATCTCCTCCTCACCTAGGGAAGGCGGGGGGGATGGAGGAGTCAGGGCCCGGAAGACCCAGGGATACCACAAGGATCCTGGCCCTCAGGGACCCCCTGCCGGGCCCACACTCACTAAATCGAAGGAAAACCTTGTGCTTTTCCCGCTCCAGGTTGAGCTGGTCCACCCTGAGCAGGGGCTCAAACTCCTTCCTGCTGATGTAGTTCAGGATCTCCTGGGGTGGGGACACAAAGGCTGGAGACTTTCCCCCTCAAGCCAAAGCCAGAGGTGAAAGCCCACCTGGCCCCCAGCCCAGCCTCCCTACCAGCCACCTGCTGGGCCCTGCTCACACCTGTATATCCATGTCAAGGCGGTAGTTGAGGTCCCCGAACCAGAAGAGGTGAGTGAAACGCAGAGAGATGTCAAAGGCACTGAGCTGCCGGTCACCCAGCGAGAGCAGCCGCAGGATGTCCAGGTAGTTCTGGTTCCGTCTACAGTGGGGGGTGGGGGAAGGCCTCCAGGGTCAGGTGTCAGGGACAGGCATGAAGGTAAGACATCTCTGGCTGGGGTCAGGGATGGGCCAGGGATCAGGATCCCTGGGGACAGAGGAAGAAACTGGGGACAAGGTCAAAGTCAGGGAGAGACAGAGGGGTCCTGAGTTGAGGTAAGGAAGAAGGGGGCCTTGGGGGACAGGGATGTAGGATGTACTGTAGACTAGGATATGGGAGAGGGAATCGGTCTTTGGCAAAGAGAGGATGAGGCTAAAGAGACAGTTGAGAAGGTGCCCCCTCACCGGGCAGTCTTCTCATTTCCCGAGGTGAGGTGGCAATTCACAAAGCCAAAAGAGGTGCCATTGAACATGAAGGAGACACCCACGGCCCCCTTGTTTCCTGTCAGGGCAACAGAAGAAGGCCTGAGTCACCCCCGGTGGGCTCCCGACTCCCCTCTGCCTGTCTAAGCAGCAGTGGGAAGATCCTCCCGACTTCCCCACATACCATGAGGCAGGCAGGCCCCTGCACACACACCCACGCCTTCCCGGGGGTCCACACGGGGCACATGCAGCCCCATCTGGATGGCCTGGGTCTGTCGGCATGTGTGAACAGAGAGCCCCTGGAGTTCACAGGGGACCCCAATAGTGAAGCTGCAAGAACCTGCAGCTTCTGAGCAGAATCTATCCTGAGGGACCACTGGACTGCAAACAGGGAGACCTGGGCACTATGCCAGATGCCGGGCTCTACCACGTACTAGCTGTGTGACCTTGGACAGCTCACTTGACCACTCTGGGCCTGAGTTTTATCACCTAAGAAATGGAGGTAATTATCCTGGCCCTGCCTTCCTGGTGGGGCTGGAAGAGATTTAGAATACGAACATGCTTTGCAAAGTTCAAAGAGTTCTATAGATGGGAAAGCTGAGACTACCCAAAAGGGGGAGACCCTGGACCCTGGGCTGGAGAGGAAGCAAGAAGCGTGGACAGAGGGACCCCACCCTCCCTACTCACCCAGGGTATTGGCGATGCCAGTCTTCACGCTGGATGTACTGACGTGGCTGATGCGGTTCTCATGCTCTGGCTTGACCAGCACAGCCACCTTGATGTTCCACAGTGACTGCATGGCAATCTGGGGAAGGGGTGTGGGGTCACCCCTGCCCCGAGCTGGGCCACTGTCCACATCTCCCCCACCCCGCCCAGCCCATACTACAGACTGTTCTGGAAGTCACAAAATAGGAAGGGCTGACACCCCTTTTTCCTGAGGGACCAGAGAGAAAGAGCCCTTCCCATAGCATAAAGGACTCCAGTTAAACTTCCTAAAGGATATGTCCAGGGACCAGAGGGAGAGCTCTCCAGGGTCGCGTGTGAGGTCAAGCAGGATAGTTGGGGGCAGTGTGTGAGGAGGCGGGCTGGACAAGAGGATGACCCTCACCGGGCGGTAATCCAGATCTGTGAGCTCCTTGAGGCTCCCGCGGAGCAGGTCCAGCCACTCGCGGTCGCCCACCGAGTTCTCCTGGGTCCCAAAAACATAGATGTCATGGGGTATGGTCACCGTGACCTCATCCAGGGTCTTCCCCAGACCCTTCGATGTGAACCAAGATGTCACATTTTTTGGAGGCGGCACACTTCCTGGAGGGGGGAGTGGATGCAGGTGGTCAGGCCCCTGCATGGGGCCCTTCCTCTCTCCCACCCCAGCCCCTGCACGGGCCTGACCCATGTTCCAGGTGCCTATGAAGACGGAGATCATGTCGGGCTCGTCCTGCTTGGAGTGCTTATTCTTCATGAGCTGCAGCAGCTGGCAGAAGGCCTCCCGCTTCTGGGGGGACAGCAGCCAGTCAGGGGCAGGTGGGTGGCCAGGAAACCCCCTTCCACGGGGACACCCTGCTAGGTGGCAGGTTCAGGAGGAGACGGACATACCTCTCTGGCTCACCACCATACACCCACTCCTCAAGCATACAACAGGTACTCAGTAAACGTTCGCTGAATGAATATTTGAATCCACCCTCAGGCTGCCCACTCTCAGTATACCCACTCTCTGCTCCATCAGAACTGCCCCCACCACGAGGGATGGCATGCCTACATCATGTGTTCCCTCTCTTCCCATTCAGCAGGGACTCCTGCAGCCCCCAGTGGCCTGGCCCACCCGCTGCTCACCCGGGCGCTGACAAAGATGAAGTCCTTGCGCTGTGTCCGGTCCTTCTCTTTCTCAAACACGACGCCCAACTTGTTCTGGACCCGCTGGGACTTAATGAGCTGGCGGACTAGGGGATGGAGGATGGGTCACACCAGCCTGTGCCCTGAGGCCCAGGGGCCCACCCCACCCCCCATCCCAGGGTGGGCCCTGGCTCACTGCGGTCATGCGTGAAGGTCGTCCAGTCCTCCTGTGAGTCCCGCTGTCTCCGCAGTAGCACCAGCCGCCCACCCTCCACGTCCACACTCAGCGTGAACTTCTGTGACTTCCCAATCTTGGTCAGGTCACCCAGGGTCACATCCAGCTTCACCTACAGGCCAGGAGGTGGAGGGGCTGCTGAAAAGACCTGGGGGCAGGCAGCACCCCCTTCACCTCCACCCACTCTTTGCCCTGTGAGGTCCCCCCCACCCCCCACCATGTACCTCAAAGGCCTGCACGGGGATGGTCTTGGCCTTACGTGTGGATGGCTGCAGCGGGGTCGGGGGTGCCGTGGAACTCATGTCCTGTAGGGCCTTCAGGGCCTGGAGGGGGCAAGGACAGGGCAAGGTTAGGAGCCTTGCTGAGGGCTGGGGCGGGGAGGGACACGGCTGATGTGGGGCTCAGTGCTAAACTACAGATTCAGGGTTCAGATCAGTTAGAGCAACGCAAGTGGCCAGGGACTGGTGAGTGGGTCAGGGATCAGAGGTCAGGGGTCGGGGCACCTTCTTCTGGATGCCTGACAGGAAGTCCTTTAGCACTGACAGCTTTAGCACCAGGCTCTCTAGTTCCTGCTCCCCAGTCTGTGGTGGGTTCTGCGGGGAGAAAGAATGAGGCTCGTCCGTGAGGCCACCAAGCAGGAGGCACCCCACTCAGCGCCAGAACATGAACCCACTCCCCAGAGGTCTCTCCACAATCCCACCTGCTGCTGCAAAAGGCGGGTCACCATGGGCGAGCTCTGCTGGTCAAACACCTTGGATAGGATCTCCAGGCCCGACAGGACCTTGTCCACCTCACTATGGGAAACATCAGGTCAGAACTCCCCACCCCGACCCAAGTATAGGGAAGAGGGGCTGAGTGTGTAGCTTCAGCCGCCACCGAGAGGATACAAGGGTTCAGGCGAGGAAAAGTCAGGAGGCAATAGCTGGTTCCTGGTTCAGGGCCAGAGGTCAAAGGTCAGGGCATTTGTGTAGCAAGGCAGCAGGAGAGGACAGGTGAGAGGTAAGGGTGCAGCGCGTGGAGCTGGATGTCCCAGGTACCTGTGCAGCCTCCGGCATGAGGTGGCAAGGGTGCGGGTGAGGTGCGGCAGGTTGCTGGCTCCACCCCGCACAGCCTCCAGATCCAGCCCGTAGCTACCCTTCAGGTACTCGTGCGAGACAGTGCTCAGCCCATTGGGAGCACTTCAGGAGGGGTTAAGAAGTCAGTGGAGGCCCCGCTGACCCTGTCCCAGCAACCCCACCCCATTCCTAGAGGAGATGGTACAGGTGGCAGTCATAGTACGACAGGCCAGGGTGTCTGCCTCTGGGGCTGAGACAGGGCGGGGGTCCCTGGGGAGGGCTGGGGGCTTAAAGGTCTTCCCACCTTCGGTGAGGACACAGTTCTCAGAGAAGAAAGGGACTTCCTGCTCAGGAGGGGGTTGGGGTCTCACCTCTCAGCAGCCGGAGTCGTGGGGGTCTCAGGGGCTGGCAGGGGGCTGCTGGGCCCGAGGGGGGCAGAAATGCTGGTAGAGCCAGAGCGCGGGGGCAGTGGGGGCTTCTCATCCTCCCCATCTGTGGACAGGGGCCAGTGGGCAGTGGTGTGAGCCCCCTGCCCTCAGTGAAGTATGGGGGACACGATGGCTGTCAGAGACTTGCGTGGAAAGGGGTAAAGGGCCCAGGCACCATGGAGAGTGGCAGCGGGCTTCAGGGGAGTCAGGCTGAGAAGATGGGTTGGGAAGTCGCAGGTAATGGCCGGGGATGGGGGCAGGGAAGGCATTCGTACATTGCACCCCGGGCAGCACCTGAGGCATCGCGGTCATCCGGCAGGTCTGGCTCTCGCTCCCGCTCCACAGGCAGAAGCAGGGCACACACCAGGCCCTGGTTGGGCTGGGCGTACAGGCCGATGAGCTCCCCCAGGGTCTGGAAGCGGCGCACAGGCACACCCTGCGAGGTCTGCAGGCCAGCAAGAGTGGGAGAAGCGTCAATCAGCTGGTCCCAAACCTTAGGCTGGAATCAAGGTCAGGGGTCAGGGTCTAAGCTCCTACCTGCACGGCCAGGAAATCTTCTCCATCAGGGAGAATTCGATATGTGTGCACATGCTTCTGATACCTGACAGCAGAGCAGGGGATCAGAATCTGTCACCCCCAGGCTGGGGTCTAAGTCCCAAGACCCTGTTTCCTCCTACCAGCGGGCTCAGCCCCCAGGCCCCTCGTCTAGGTTTCCTTAAAGCTGTTTGCCCAGGCTGCACAGGGTTAATGATGGGGCCAGTCCCCTCTATCCTGCTAGTGCCAAGCAGAACAGGAATGCCCAGACCCACCCACCCCTACCCCAGGCCTACATACACTCCACACCCACTGTAGGGCCCCGGAAGCATCAGGCAGCTCTTTTGTGGCCTCCACAGCTGTCTAAACAGACCCTCTGGGCTTTGGTACCAGTCTGGGCCCCCCACCAGAGTAAGAGTCCTCAGAGGCCTGGGTAACCCGTCTGCGTGCATGGGTGACGTGCTATCACACGTGTGCCTGCTGCCTGTGTTTACACTGGTGTCTGCTCTGCTGGAGTCAGGTGTGTCTGGAGTAGTTTTGCTGGGGGGGTGTGAGGATATCATTCTAGGGCTTTCTCCCCCCTTCCCCAGACACCAGGAAATTGGGATGACCCATGGGGGCCCTCTATGGGAGAGGTGGGCCTCTAGGAGCCCCAAGCTAAGGAGGGGCAAGAGGGGTGCTGACAGATGGTACCAACAGCTGAGCAGGTGACAGCTGAGCCTGGCCTGGATGGTACAGGCTGCACTCAGTGGGGGTGGAGGATCCCTCTGCAGCCGCACCTCAGGGCAGGCTTGCAAAGGGGGTCACCTAGGCCGTGTGTGTTGGAGGTGGGTATTACTAGAGAGGACCAAATGCATATTTGAGGATACTCTACACCCTAGCCACAGGGCCATCCTCTCCCCTCAGGTAAGCCCCGTCCAGGGGCTCTCCTGACCACTGGGCACAAACTGTGTGGCTATCTGTGTGTGACTGGGTGTGTTGGTTTTTGGACTGTGGGTCTGTGTTTTTAAGAGTAATAGCATCCCATTAACTGAGTCCTGTCTCTGTGACAAGTCAAGTACTCAACGTCCTACAGACGTGATCTCATTTAATCCTCATGTTTTAAGGCAGATATTATTATTATCCCTCTTCTCCAGAAGAGGAAACTGAGGCGCAAGGAAGAAAACTGATTTGCCTAAGGTCACAGAGCAAGTAAAAGGTAAGTAAAAGGCAGAGCTGGCATTTAAAGTCAGGATGGAGGCCAGGACCTGTATCCTGGCCTGCTGGTTGGATTGACTACGCCTGCTGGGGCAGGGCTGTGTCCTGAATGTTTCCCCTGTATGCGTGGGTGGCATATACAGGTAAGCAAGTATGTTTCTGATCACCCACTCCCAGGTTCCTGAGATGCAGGGAGTAACCAGAGTCAGCCGGTAAAGCTGAAGCCCTCACACACAGACAGCCCCTCACCCCACCCATCCCCTCCCCTGGCAATGCAGCCAGGACTTTTGCCTCCTGGGACAATAATGTTCCCATCCAGACACAGGCCCAGCTGTCCCCCTCCCACTCAACAGCTGATCTAGCACCTGCCTCCCTCCCCTCCCTAATTAGGGGGTACGCCTCAGAGAGGGTTGGCATGCAGGACTCTAGGTTATTCATCTGCCTAGGCTGTCCCTCTTCAGTCCCCTATTGGGCCTCAGATATGGGACATAAGCTGAAACTTAAGGGACCCCTTCCTCTTCAGGTCCACTGCCTAGGCCAGGGTTGTTCAACCCTCAGCACCACTGACATTTTGGACTACATAATTCTTTGTGGTGAGGGACAGTACTGTGCATTGTCGGATGTTTAGCAGCAACCCTGGCTTCTACCCACTAGGAGCCAGTAGTACGATCCCAGCTGTGACAACCAAAAATGTCTCCAGACATTGCCAAACGTCCCCTGAGGGGTAAAATCAACCCCAATTGAGAACCACTGGCCTAGGCCAGTGTACGCCTAAAGATGTGAGGAGAACAGAAGGGAAAGAGACACAGGGATAGGGACTTGGGAGGGCTCATAGGCCTGAGGAGGAACATAACTAGGTCTAAACAAAGCAGCCCCACCACTTCCCACTCACCACCTCCACTCCAGAGGCCTACAGGAGCCCACCCAATGTCAGATTCTGGGGCTCAGGGGGGCAGCTCAGGAAGAAGACTCCAAAACTGAAAGTGCAAACTCACCCAACACCACTGCCATGCACGGCAGATGGGTACAAGCACAAAACCAGGCCCACTCAGAGAGCTGCCAAGTCTAGCCCCACGCTCAGCACCCATAGCTCAGGGCTAGGGCAGCAGGATCCCAGAGCCAGGGCACACACACTCACTCACTGATTCATGAAATAATGACATGGAGCCATACTGCCTCACTCCCCTTCTCAACACCACCCTGTCCCCAGCCGCAGTCATACATACCCAGGCAGGCCCCAGCCTCAGCCCCGGGGCACAGAAAAGCCCCCTAAGGAAGCTGCTGGGCATCCCCACACACCCCATTAGTTCCTCTGGCCCCAACTCGCACTCAGACACCCAATCCCTACATAAACAGAAGTGCACACAACCGTGGGATGCACATCCTCATCCCTGCCTGGAGGATGCTTGAGGGGCTCTGCCAGAGACTCCCTACACTTTCCCCAATTACAGCGACCCTGGGCCGCAGGACCCCGCATACTCTGCCCTCAGTGCCGCAGCAAGTGCCCCCAGACACACAGCAGGAAGGAAGTGCTCCCGGCATCCTTCCTCAGGCCCAGCAGAAAGCCAAGGCCCCCACTGTGGCGGGCGCAGGCGTCCCACTGTCCCGGGCCCTCCCCACAGCACTCAACGAAGCCCGGGCCATGCCCCCGCCCGCCGGGAGCCTCGGCCCCACTCACAGGACGCAGAGCGCGAAGGCTCCCGCCACGCTCTCGCTGTCTCGGACCAGGAAGCTGCCATCGCGGCCTGCCCGGGCCAGCAGCTCCTCGGCGGCGGCGCGGCTCAGGTCGCGGTGGTACCAGGCGGGGGCCGGGCTGCCCAGAGCGGCCCCAGGCCCGGCGCCCCCTGGGCCCGGCGCCCCGCACGCCGAGGCCATGGCCAGCGCAGGGTTCAGCGCCGCCCGCGCCCACCGCCCCGCGCCATCCGCCCTGGGACGCTCGGCGCTGACGCTGGGACCGGGCCCGGGTACCGGGGCTCGGGACCGAGCCTGATGATCCGCTGGCGGGACCGAGCCGGGGATCGGGGCTCCGTGCTCCGCCGCGCTTGCCGTCCGGTTTGCCGCGCAGCCGCCGCCGCCAGCAGCGCCGGCCTCAACTTGAAGAGAAAGAAAAGTTTGTTCAGAGGCGGCGGGGGAGGGGCAGGAGCGGAGCGCAGTGCCGGGCGGCCGGCCCCCACCCCCACCGCTCGGCCCAAGGCCCGTCCCGCCCCTGCCCTCACCCTCTTCCCCGCGGGGAAGCTGCCCTCTGCATTCCCGCAGGAGCCGGGACCCCCCAAACCCCAGGGGAGGCCGGCCTCCCAAACCCCACAATGATCCTGCCCAGCCATCACCACCCGGAGAAGATCCAGCTCCTAACGCCCGCCTCCAAGCCCAAGTCAACCCATCCTGCGCCCCGACACTTTGGGATTCCCGATCCCCTCCCCCTCCTTTCAATACTCACAATTATATGACCCCCAACTCCCATAAACGTCTGATTCCACCCCCAAATCCTTTCCATTCGGCCCCCCTACAGACTCGTAGGATCGAGTTACCAAAATCCCCGAAGGATCCAACCTCCTGCCGTCTCTCTCCCCATCACCCCCAACTCCCGTGAAATCCAGCCCCTACTTAGACCTGAACCCCCAAACTCCACTGGGTCCCAATCCCGCGTGGGGGATCCCCCACAAACCCCCAGAGGAGGTCCAGTGTCCTCGAATCCCCATGCACCGTCCCTGGCAGCCCCTCTCAGCCCCGGCAGAGCCCTTCCCCCCTCTCGGCCAAGTTCCCTGGCACCATCCCCCATACCCGCAGGCCCCGGCCTTGAGGGGTTCAGCAGCCCGAGGTCAGGCCTTTCCTTGCCCATCTAGAAGAAAGTTCCCTCAAACCCATGGGCTCCCGACCTCTCCCCAGAGCCCCGGCCGCCGTACTCAGACCCCCACCTCCTGGGCTGCTCCGATGCCCCCTTCCCCGGGGAAGCAGCCCTGGACTCTCAGCGGCCACTTAAGATGGCCATCCTCTGCCGCCGCACCCCCCCCACCTCGCCTTCCGCCCCGCCCGCCGCCCCGCCCCCGCGGCTCTCCGCCGAGCCGGGGCTAGAACCCGCGCGCCGCCTCGCCCGGCCCAGTGCCTTGATTCCGGAGCCGCTAACCAGCCGATTGACCTCGGGCGAGTCACGGCGCCTCTCAGAGCCTCGCCTTCCGGCTCTGTAAAATGGGGATAACTTTATGAGGGCAGACTCAATAGGACTGTTCTTGTAAAGCTCACCGCACGGGGCCTGGCATTCAGTGGGCGCTCCCGAACAGCGGCTATTTTTATTATTAATTAAGGAGTAACGAAGGTGACAGCTGTGTAAACTGTAAAGCGAGGCAATGGAACGAACGAGTATTATTAGCACCCGCCCCCATCCCAGCTACTCCCTCCAAGTCAACAAACTCGAGCCTCTGTGGGCGGGACGCGGAGCCAGGAGCGCCCTAGACCAGGCTCGCTCCGACAACCCCCGGCCCCTTCCCCTCCCACAAGGGGCGGTAGGGCCCCTGGGCCTCCCGGAAAGGGGGCGGGGTCCTTAGGGGGGTCTGGCCCGCCCCTCCCCACAAAAAGACCTAGCCGGTGGCGGCGTCTCCTGGGAGTCCGCTTCCTGCCCCGCCCCTCCGCCCCCTGGATCCTTAAAGGCGCAGGCCTCCAGCCTGGCTCCCATTGCTGCCAACTCTTAGGCCGCTGTCGGAGGATCCCCTTTAACCTGCGAGAGAACTTTCACTTTGCTAAATTGAACCTGTGTCTGGGTCAGTTCCGACGAGCTCCTTTCTCTGTTTCAAATGTGCATTGACTTCACCCAGCTGGAGCAAAGCCTGGGACGTGGAGCGGGGTCCGTGGGGCCTTCCAGACTAGGTAAATGTAGTGACTGAGACTCACCCACACGGTAAACAGCGTCTCAGGACCCCTCCAGCAACCCAATAACTCGTCCTCCAATCTGTGGCCAGCTTCCCCTATCAGTCACCTCTTGGTATGAGGCGGCGGGAGAGACCTGGACTACGAGTCTTCACTTCTGGGTTCTCGTCCTAGCTTGATGACACCTCCTGCCTGGCTTTCTCACACAGGTACCTGCGCCTCTCTGACGATAACTGCGGTTGGGATGTGGAGACAAAGCCCTCCCCAGGTGGAAAGGGGAAGGGGGAGACCCTGAGATATAAACTCAGGCCCAGTTCCTGGGGGCTGTGCAACGACAGAGCAATCCTCTAGGAGAGGCATATCTACCAACCCTGTAGGGGACAAAGGTGCCGGAGAAGTTCCTGCCCCTGGGAAGCCCCTAAGGGTTTCCGCCGCTTTTCCAGCCACGCTTCCAGGATACAGCAGGGCTGAACCAGTGCAAGGCTCCGGAGTATTTCCTCCCCAGGAACCTCACAGATGCCCTCCCCAATCTGCTCTCTTCCTCCTCAGAGGCTCCCAAGCCCCAGCTCTGCCCCTTCAATCCACATGGGTGAATTTATTTTCACACCAGACCCGCTGCACCCCCTGCCCCGGGAATCCAAAGCCTTCCCTGGCTCCCATCCCCAGCTTTCCCAGAGCAGCAGAGCTGAGCACAGAGCCAGGCAGACAAGGCCTGGAGGAAAGGAAGGGTATTTGGGGCCCAGTATAAATAATGAAGTTCTGGACTTGGCGCTCTCGTTTGGGGCTACAAGGGCAACAGGATCCCTGAGGACTATTAATGTGCAGGCACTAAGCACACATGGTTTTTAGGCAACATTTAACAACCATGAGAGAAGGAAGGATTATTATCTTCATTTTATTGAGGTATGGTTTAGAGCAGTCAAGCAACTGCTTCACTTTCACATAGTAGTAGAGCTGGGTTTCAAACCCATGTCTCATTTCTCTAATCTGAAGGAATCCAAAAACTATGGAATCTGCCCTCTACCACTCACAAACTCACAACCAAAATAATTCATCAGACACGGATGTGTTGGTCTGTTTTTTAGAACTGGCTGTCAGAGAAACCACAGGCCCCACCATGGAGCAGGAACTAGATGACAGAGGGATGGGTAATGGATGGAGGCATGCTTATGGCTTCCTCATTTGTTGGAGCTGAGCTGAGCCCAGCCCGGTCATCAAACCTGGGGACTGTCTGGGGATGGCTGGACTCATTCATGGAGCCAGAGTGGCAAAATCAGGGCCAGGCAGAGCAGGAGAGGTCTAATCCCCTGGGGCATGGCCCCAGCACTCATGGCCAAGGCATAGAACCTCGCCACCTCCTCATTGGGGTTGCCCTGGGCGGGGTCGAACCACATCTGGATGCAGCGGCCACTGCCCCGGCTGTAGTTGCTGAGCTTGTAGGAGTTACTCCAGAGGCCCTCACACAGGGCTGCCGGCGTGGGGAAGTAGAACTCAAATGTGCCACAGGTGGTCCCAGTTGGGCACTTGTTAGATCCTGCAGGAGGAGAGAGGGTAGGCACGGACATTCAGCCCCTGGGCCCAAAACTCATTTCTGGCCCCCCTTAGAAATCCTTGCCCAACCCCAAATCCTCAAACCCCCTTTCTGCATTCTCCACCTCCATCCCCCCACCCTCAGGCCCTCACCTGAGGTCCAGTTCCAGCCCTTTTGCCAGTTGGTCTTGCAGGTGTAGGAGGTGCGGCAGTCTTCCCACCAGCTCTGACAGTCCTCTTTGCACAGGGGCACGTTCAGGAACCGTTCTTTGCGCCAGCTCTGGTTCACCTGGGGGGAGCGGGGGGAGGGAGGGCTCCAGTCAGCCTGAGATGTTGGTAGGAACAGCCTTGACTGAGTTGGGCGACAGCCTGCCGGGGTGGGGTGAGGGAGACACCAATACCTCCTGGATCCAGGGCCCCAGGTTAGGTGAGCACTCGTAGAGGCAGTTGTCCTGAATGAAGTGGCGCTTGCAGGCAGGCTTCATCTTGCCACAGTGCTCCCAGTTAAAGTTATACAGGGAGGAGGTGTCCCTGTGCAGCTCCTGGCTGACTTTGGCAGAGCAGCAGGCATTCTTCTTCCAGGGGATGCACTGAGCGGGGGGGAAGACATGAGACTAACTGCCTCCCCGACCACAAGCTCTGCCACCTCCAGCCTCTTCCCATTTGGCTCTTGCCCTCCTGCCCCAGGTAGGTTGTCCTAGGAACGCTCGCTGTTAGGACCTCTCTGTCCTTGACCTCCAGAAACTCTGGTCTTGGGAGAGACTCAATTACAACAGCATGATGGGGAGGCAGGGGTGGTGAGAGCCTGGGAGAAACCCTGTCTTGGGGAGACAATAGTTTTCATTTATACAGCGCTTGATACTTTATACAAAGTATTTTATTTTTTCACTAAAAAATAATTACTGAGTACTTGTTTTATGCCAGTTGCTGTTCTAGATGCTGGGAATATAGAAGAGAACAAAACAGAAATATGTGTTCTGGTGAGGGGAGACAGTAAGAACTAAAAGAGAAAAAATATATATCAAGATCCGATCAGTTATATGGAGGAAATTACAGCAGGGAATGGAAATACGGAGTATGGGATGACTGTTGACATTTTCTGGCTGATTGTGAACAGCCTCACTGGAAGGTGGCATTTTGAGCAAAGGAGGAAAGGGGATATGCTATGCAGTAATATACAGTGAAGTCTCTCACCCTTTAAACCCCTGGAGTTGCCCACCTCAGTCCTACCCCTACCCCACCACAAGGGCAAGTCCTGTCCCATTCCTTTGTGTGTCTGTGTGCTTCTCTGGGCCTCAGTTTCCTAATTTGTGTAATGTGGAGGAGAACATCATCTACCCACATCACAGGACCCCTGGGAATATGAAATCACACACGGAAAACACATGACACCTGGTAGGTACTCAGTAAACGATCATTCCGCCTTATTGCCGACACGATATCCTATTCTGAGCAGGCCACCCCTAGAATCACGCCAGCCACTCCCCCGCATCCTACCTTCACCTTCTCCCACAGTGATAATTCAGGATGTGTGTGTGTGGTGAAGGGGCTGACCCCGCAACCCCTCCCTCGCCACCCTGACTTCCTCTTCCTTGTCTGAACAAGCCCCCTCCCTGCCCAGAGCCACACTCCATCCTCACCTGGTCATGTAGCTTGTCCTCAGGGCCTGGCTTTATCTTGTGGTGCTTGGCATCCATGCAGACATTGAGCAGATCTGTCCTGGCCTGGGCACTGCACTGGTAGGCCATCCAGGCCAGAAACAGCAGAAGGGGTGTTAATTTCCAGGACATGTCTTTCTTTTCCTGCAGAGGCAGCTGTGGTTAGGGAGACCAAAGCCTGAGGGGAGACAGTCCCATGCAGGGTTCCCCCTTCACCTCCTGCCTCAGTCTCCCCAGCTCCACACTGAAGGATGGGGTCAGACCCTGTTCCTTCAGTGTTGGGGTCCTGAGGCTCCTTGAGACTGAAGTAGAGAAGATCGGCAAAAGGGGTGGCTCCCTCACCTCAGGTTCGAAGGGCTCAGAAGGGGATCTGGGATTAGAGGGTGAGCCCTGGGGGAATCTTCCCAAGGTAGAGGAGATGCCTTGTGCTCTCACCTTCTCTCTGGACTTGATCTAAGAAAAGTAACTAAATAATTCAGGTCCATGCTCTGCTCCCCTGAAAGGGGCCAGGGACACACAGTGCCCTCATCCTGTGTCCAGCAAGTGCCCTGCCTTTACACCCTGGATCACCTGGGTTCCCATGCCAGGTTAGAAACCCTGTTAGCCCTGAGGTGGCAGCGACCCAGCTCTGCTGAGTTCTCCGGATCAGCACAAGGATCAAGTGAGGTAACACGCAGGATGGTGTTTGGTTAAATGATACAGAAATGACAAGGGTGGTTTTTTTTGTTTGTTTTTTTAAAGATTCCACATATAAGCAGTATCATATGATACTTGTCTTTCTCTGCCTGGTTCATTTCACTTAGTATGATAATCTCTAGGTCCATCCATGTTGTTGCAAATGGCATCATTTCATTCTTTTCTATGGCTGAGTAATATTCCATTGTATATATGTACCACATCTTCTTTATCCACTCAGTCTGTTGATGGACATTTAGGTTGCTACTGGGACTCTACTTTTTTTTTTTTAATTTATTTTTGGCTGCATTAGGTCTTTGTTGCTGCACAAGGGCTTTCTTTAGTTGTGTCTAGTGGGGGCTACTCGGCGTTGCAGTGTGCAGCCTTCTCATTGCAGTGGCTTCTCTTGTTGCGGAGCACAGGCTCTAGGCACACGGGCTTCAGTAGTTGTGGCACGCGGGCTCAGTAGTTGTGGCACGCGGGCTCAGTACTTGTGGCACGTGGGCTCTAGAGCGCAGGCTCAGTAGCCGTGGCACACGGGCTTAGTTGCTCCGCAGCATGTGGGATCTTCCTGGACCAGCTTGAACCCGTGTCCCCTGCCTTGACAGGCAGATTCTTAACCACTGCACCACGAGGGAAGCCCCTGGGGTGGTTGTTTTTAAACAGCTTTGCTTTCTCAGACTTTTTCCTTCCCTATTCTCTGAAAGCCATTTCCTCCTGTCCACCCCCCACATCGTGACTCTGGCTTCCTCAGCTCTTTCTGGACAGATGCACCAGACCCCTACCTTATCCCTCAAAACACAAATGCAGGACCCTAGGACCTGAGGGACAACATAAAAGTCCCTCACATTGGAGCTGCTAACCAGACAAGCACTTAGAGTCGTGGGAGACCCCTAGCAAAAGTGGCGGCCCACTACTCTGTCCATGACTGCCTCTCACCTTTCACCCCGCCCATGACAGATCTTTTCCTTTAGGCTCTGTCACCGAGGGACCTAAGAGTTGATAATA
This sequence comes from Monodon monoceros, assembly GCF_005190385.1. Classification (NCBI taxonomy): domain Eukaryota; kingdom Metazoa; phylum Chordata; class Mammalia; order Artiodactyla; family Monodontidae; genus Monodon; species Monodon monoceros. The sequence goes on from NW_021703784.1 coordinate 57,955,797, forward strand.
GAGACTTTCCTCTCCCTCCCCATCCCCCATGCAGTTGATCACCAAGCCCTGGCAAGGTCTCTCTGAAAACGTTTCTGGAATTCACTTCCCTTGGCTCTGTGTTTGGGGTAAGGTCTTCCCTCCTCCAGTTTCTTCCCCTTCAAATCACCTTCCCCGCAGGAGCCAGAGTGATCTTTCTAAAGAGAGATATGCCCCGCCCCTATGCACCAACCTGCTAAGTCTCCCCAGTGTCCTGTCACCATCCCCTCCTTAGGGCAACTTGCCTGAGCCTCCTTTGCTGCTGGGCGCACACACAACTCTGGATTGGCCTGTCTTCAGGTTGGCAGCAGCTCCGCAGCACTGCCCTCTGTGTTCTCTGTCCTCAGCGCCGGATAGACTGACTAGGAACTCTGGGAAGCATAGATACAATTTCCTCTTTCAGTTTTCCTCCTGCTCTTCCTTCTCTTCCGATCCCACCCTCTTCAGGATTGCTTTAGTCTGTCAAATGATCCATTCCTGTTTTCATTCATCTCTTTATTTGTTAATTTATTCATTCCAGGGTCCACACATTCAACATGCATCAAAATCTAGATGATTGCTCATCTCCAAGGGGGATCTGAATTTTTGACCCCAAGTGGTTGTTAGGATAAAGCTAACTTGAGGGGAATGGGACCTAGTGAGAAAGAACCCAGGCTTTGGGGCCAGGTCATGGGACCCAGTGATAGCTCCATCCCTCCCACAACTGTGGGAAATATCACTGAATCTTTCTCAGCTTCAGTTTGCTCACAAGAAGATTGTTGAGAATTATATGTAGAAAAGCCTGACATATACTGAGTAGGCTTAAAAAAATTTTTAATTAACTATATTTGATTTATAATATTGTGTTAGCTTCAGGTGTACAGCTTCAGATTCTTTTCCATTATAGGTTATTACAAGATATTGAATATAGTTCCCTATGCTATACAGTAAATCCCTGTTGTTCATCTATTTTATATATAGTGGTGTGTATCTGTTAATCCCATACTCCTAATTTATCCTTCTCCTTCCCCTTTCCCGTTAGGTAACCATAAGTTTGTTTTCTATGTCTGTGACTCTGTTTCTATTTTGTAAATAAGTTGATTTGTATTATTATTTTTCTTTTTTTGGCCACACCACATGGCAATGTATTATTGTTTTAGATTCCACATATAAGTTTTATCATATAATATTTGTCTTTTTCTGCCTGACATTTCACTTAGTATCATAATCTGTACATCCATTCATATGCTGCAAATGGCAATATTTCATTTGTTTTTATGGCTGAGTGATATTCCATTGTGTGTATATACCACATTTTATCCATTCATCCATCCATGGACATTTGAGCTGCTTCCACCTTTTTTTTTTTTTTTTTTTTTGGCTGTACATGGGCCTCTCACTGTTGTGGCTGGCCTCTCCTGTTTTGGAGCACAGGCTCTGGACACGCAGGCTCAGCGGCCATGGCTCACGGGCCCAGCCACTCCACGGCATGTGGGATCTTCCTGGACCAGGGCACGAACCCGCGTCTCCTGCATTGGCAGGCGGACTCTCAACCACTGCACCACCAGGGAAGCCCTGCTTCCACCTTTTGACTACTGTAAAGAATACTACTATGAACACATCTTCTTTTTTCATTCATCTATTGATGGACATTTAGGTTGCTTGAGTAGGCTTAAATGGCAGCTATCAGATTAATTTATGAGCAGCCAGATGGACACAGGTAGAAGATGAGGTACAGAAGTCCAGGGTCACAGAGAAAAATTGTCTCAAATGTGATAAATGAGAATACCTCAATTAAACAATATTTTAGCCTTTTAAAAAATTGTGGTAAAATACAGACTATATAAAATTTACTGCCTTAACCATTTTAAGTATACAATTCAGTAGTGTTAAGTATATTCATATTGTTATGCAACAAATCTCTAGGACATTTTCATCCTGTAAAACTGAAACTCTATTTCCATTAGTCAGCAACTCCCCATTTCCTTCTCTCCCCAGTCCTCAGTAACCACCATTCAACCTTCTGTCTCTAAGAATTTGACTGCTCTAGATATCTCATATAATTGGGGTCATACATTATTTGTCCTTTTGTGACTGGCTTATTACACTTAGCATAATGTCCTCAAGGTTCATCCATGTGTCAGAATTTCATTCCTTTTTATAGCTGAATAATATTCCATTGTGTGTATATACCACATTTTATCCATTCATCCATCCATGGACACTTGAGCTGCTTCCACCTTCTGACTATTGTGAAGAATGCTACTATGAACACAGGTATACAACTATCTCTTTGGGACCCTGCTTTCAATTCTTTTGGATATAAAACCAGAAGTGGAATAGCTGGATCATAGGGTAATTCTATTTTTAATTTTTGAGAAACTGTCATACTGTTTTCCAAAATGGTTGCACAATTTTACATTTCCACCAGCAGTGTACAAGGATTTCAATTTCTCCACATCCTGGCTACACTTGTTATTTTCTGTTGGTTTGTTTGTTTCTTTAATTGTAGCCATCCTAGTGGATATGAGGTGGTATGTCACTGTGGTTTTGATTTGCATTTCTCTAATGATTAGTAATGTTGAGCCTTTTTTTGTATGCTTGTTGGTAATTTGTATATCTTCTTTGGAGAAATGTTTATTCACGTTATTTGCCCATTTTTTAATCAGGTTATTTTGTTTTTGTTAAATTATAGGAGTTCTTTATATATTCTGGATTAATCCCTCATCAGATACATGATTTGCAAATATTTTCTCCCATTCTGTATGTTGCCTTTCATTCTATTAATTGTCTTTTGCTGGACAGAAGTTTTAAATTTTGATGTAGTCCAATTTGTCTTTTTTTTCCTTTTGTTACCTGTGCTTTTGCTATCATATCCAAGAAATCACTGCCTAATGTAATATTATGAAGCTCTTCCCCTACGTTTTCTTACAGTTTTATAGTTTTAGCTCTTATGGTTAGGCCTTTGATCCATTTTGAGTTAGTTTTTGTGTATGGTGTAAAATAGAGTCCAGCTTAATTTTTTTGCATGTGAATATTCAGTTGTGTCCGTGCATCATATTTTGAAAAGATTATGCTTTCCCCTCTTGCATTGTCTTAGCACTGTTGTCAAAACTCTGGACCCTCAGCTCCATCCTGCTACTGTACTGTCTTATAGTTTTGTAGTAAGTTTTAAAATCAGGAAGTGTGAGTCCTCTAATTTTGTTCTTTTTCAAGATTGTTTTGGCTATTGTAGGTCCCTTTCATGTCCATATGGATTTTAGGATCAGGTTGTGAGTTACTCCAAAATAGCCAGCTGAGATTTTGATAAGAATTGAGTTCAATCTGTAGATCAATTTGGGGAGTATTGTCCTCATAACACTATCAAGTCTTCTCATTGATGAACATGGAATTTCTTTCCATTTATTTAGGTTTTGCATTTATTTCAACAATGTTTTGTAATTTTCAGTGTACAAGTTTTTTTTTTGTTGTTGTTGTTGTTTTTTAATTTGGCCTTGCCATGTGGCATGTGGGATCTTATTTCCCTGTCCAGGGATTGAACCCACGCCCCTTTCAGTGGAAGCACGGAGTCTTTTTTTTTTTTTTTTAATTCTTTATTGGAGTATAATTACTTTACAATGGTGTGTTAGTTTCTGCTTTATAACAAAGTGAATCAGTTATACATATATCCCCATATCTCTTCCCTCTTTCGTCTTCCTCCCTCCCACCCTCCCTATCCCACCCCTCTAGGTGGTCACAAAGCACCGAGCTGATCTCCCTGTGCTATGCGGCTGGGAAGCACGGAGTCTTAACCACTGGACTGCCAGGGAAGTCCCCTGTGCAAGTCTTTTACTTCATTTGTTAAATTTTTTCCTGTGTATTTGATTCTTTTTTAAGCTATTGTGAATGGAACTGTATTCTTCTTTTTTTTTATCCTGGGCCACACATTTTATTTTATTTTTTTAAAATAAATTTATTTATTTAATTAATTTATTTTTGGCTGCGTTGGGTCTTCATTGCTGTGCACGGGCTTTCTCTAGCTGCGGCGAGCGGAGGCTACTCTTTGTTGCGGTGCGCAGGCTTCTCATTGCGGTGGCTTCTCTTGTTGCGGAGCACAGGCTCTAGGCACAAGGGCTTCAGTAGTTGTGGCACGCGGGCTCAGTAGTTGTGGCTTGTGGGCTCTAGGACGCAGGCTCAGTAGTTGTGGCGCACTGGCTTAGTTGCTCCGCGGCCTGTGGGATCTTCCCGGACCAGGGCTTGAACCCGTGTCCCCTGCATTGGCAGGCAGATTCTCAACCATTGTGCCACCAGGGAAGCCTGGAACTGTATTCTTAAATTTATTTTTGTATTGTTCATTGCTAGTGTATAGAAATACAAATGATTTTTGCATATTGATCCAGTATCCTACAAAGTTGCTGAACTCATTTGTTAGTAATCATGTGTTTGAGGATTCCTTAGGATTTTCTATATAGAATATCACATCATTTGTGAATAGAAATTGTTTTACTTCTAACGTTCCAATTTGTATGGATCTTATTTCTTTTTCTTCACTAATAGCCCTAGCTACAACTTTTATACAGTGTTGAGTAGACATGATGAGAGTGGATATACCTGTCTTATTGCTGATCTTAGGGGTAAAGCCTTTTGGCATAGAACAGGATGTTAGCTGTGGGTTTTTCATAGATGTCCTTTATCACATTGGGGAAAATCCCTTCTATTCCTTGTTTGTTCAGTGCTTTATTTTTTTTATTTTTATTTTTTTTGCGGTACGCGGGCCTCTCACTGTTGTGGCCTCTCCCGTTGCGGAGCACAGGCTCCAGACGCGCAGGCTCAGCGGCCATGGCTCACGGGCCCAGCCGCTCCGCGGCATGTGGGATCTTCCCGGACCGGGGCACGAACCCGTGTCCCCTGCATCGGCAGGCGGACTCTCAACAACTGCGCCACCCGGGAAGCCCAGGATAATGATTTTTTTATCTTATAATCTCTGCACTTTTATTGGGAGTATTTAATCCATTTATATAAAATGTAATTACTAATGATATGTTTTACATCTTTAATTTTATTTGCTTTATATATGTTGTTTGTCTTTTTTGTCCCTCCGTTTCTCCATTACTGCCGTCTTTGTGTTTAATTCATATTTTGTAGTGTACCATTTTAATGCCTTTGTTGTTTCTTTTAGTATAATTTTTGAGTTTTTTCTTACTAGTTGCTCCAAGATTACAACTAACATCATAATTTATAACAATCTAGTTGATGTTAATACCGAGTTTCAATAGTATTCAAAACTTTGCTCCAATATAGCTTCATTCCCTCCCCCACTCCTTTGTACTATTATTGTCATACAAATTATAATTTTACACATTATGAACATATCAACAGACTTTTAATAATTATTATTTTACACAGCTGTCTTTTTCCATTAGATAGGATAAGTGTTACAACATAAATACATTTATACCGTATTTTATATTTCTTTGTATATTAACTTTTACTTATGCTCTTGATTTCTTCATGGGGATTCACATACTGTCTGGTGGCCTTTCATTTCAGCTTGAAGAACAACCTTTAGTATTTCTTGTAAAGAAGTCTGCTAGCAACAAATTCTCTCACTTTTGGTTTATTTGGGTATGTCTTAATTTCGCCTTCCTTTTTTTTTTAAATATTCATTTATTTGGTTGCACTGGGTCTTAGTTGCAGCATGTGGGCTCCTTAATTGCAGCACACGGGCTCCTTAGTTGTGGCATGTGAACTCTTAGTTGTGGCATGCATGTGGGATCTAGTTCCCTGACCAGGGATTGAACCCGGGCCCCCTGCATTGGGAGCGCAGAGTCTTAACCACTGTGCCACCAGGGAAAGTCCCTCTCCTTCATTTTTGAAGGATAGTTTTTCTGGTTATAGAATTCTTTTTTTTTTTTCTTTTTCTTTTTTTTTTTCTTTTTGGATGAACTGTGCAGCTTGCGGGGTTTTAGTTCCCTGACCAGGGATTAAACCCATACCCTTGGCAGTGAAAGCAGGGAGTCCTAACCACTGGACCGCCAGGGAATTCCCCTTGGTTATAGAATTCTTGATTGAGCTTTTTCACTTCAGCACTTTGAATATATTATCCCACTGCCTCCTGGCCTTCATCGTTGCTGATGAAACATTAGCAGTTACTCTTATTGAGGGTACTTTGTGCATGATAAATTGTTTTTCTATTGCTGCTTGTAGGATTCTCTCTTTGTCTTCCAGTAGTTTGACTCTGATGTGTTTAAGTGTGAATTTCTTTGAGTTTATATTATCTTGACGTCATTGAGCTTCTCAGATGTGTAGATTAATTTTTTTTATAAAATATGAGATTAGGCCATGATTCCTCCAATACTATAATATTTATATCTCCCCCCACCCTTATAGAACTCCCATTGTGCATATTTTGGTATGCATGATGGTTACCACAAGTCCCTGAGGCTGTGTTCATTTTTCCCTTTTTTTTTTTTTTTTTTGTTCTTAAGAATGGACAGTTTCTGTTTTCCATCTTCACATTTATAGATTCTTCAAACCTGAAGCCACTTCAAACCTGCTGCTGAGCACCTCTAATAAAAAAAACTTTTATTCAGGCTTTCGTTTTTTAGAGCAGCTTAAGGTTCACAATGAAATTGAGGGGAAGGTACAGAAATTTCCTATATATCCCCTGCCCCCACACGTACATAGCTTCCTCCATTATAACATCCTCAACCAGAGTGGTAACATTGTTACATTGATGAACCTACATTGACACATCTTAATCAGCCAAAGTCCATAATTTACATTAGGGTTCACTCTTGGTGTTGTGCATGCAATGAATTTGGACAAATGCATAATGGTATCCATCATTATAATATACAGAGTATTTTCACTGCGCTAAAAATCCTCTGTGCTCTGCCTACACCCCCCTCCCCACAATCCCAGCAACCACTGATCCTTTTGCTATCTCTATACTTTTGCCTTTTCCAGATGTCATATAGTTAGAAACATACAGTATGTAGCTTTTTCACATTGGCTTCTTCCACTTAGTAATATATATTTACGGTTCCTCCATGTCTTTTTTATAAAATATTTATTTAATTTATTTATTTTCTTTATTTTTTGGGGCTGCATCTGGTCTTTGTTGCGGCACGCGGGCTCTCCATCATAGCGCACGGGCTTCTTTCTAGTTGTGGCATGCAGGTTTTTTTTCTCTAGTTGTGGTGCACAGGCTCCAGGACACGTGCACTCTGTAGTTTGCGGCACACGGACTCTCTTGTCAAGGCACTCGAGCTCAGTAGTTGTCGTGTGCCAGCTGAGTTGCCCCGCAGCATGTGGGATCTTAGTTCCCCGACCAGGGATTGAACCCGCATCCCCTGCATTGGAAGGTGGATTCTTAACCACTGGACCACCAGGGAAGTCCCCAGGTCCCCCGTGTGTTTTCATGGCTTGATAGTTCATTTCTTTTTAGTGTTGAATAATATTCCATTATCTGGGTGTACCACAGTTTATTTACTCACTCACCTACTGAAGGACATCTTGGTTGCTTCCAAGGTTTAGCAATTATGAATAAAGCTGCTCTAGACCTTAATGTGCAGTTCTTAGTGTAGAAATAACTTTTCAACTCCTTTGGGTAAATACTAAGGAGCATGAGTGCTGGATCATGTGGTAAGAGTATGTTTAGTTTATTAAGAAACCATCAAACTATCTTCCAAAGTGGCTGTATTACTGTGCATTCCCACCAGCAATGAGTGAAGGTTCCTTTTGCTCCACATCCTCGCCAGTATTTGGTGTTGTCAGTGTTCCAGATTCTGGACATTCTAATAGGTGTGTAATGGTATCATGTTGTTGTGTTTTTTGTTTTTGTTTTTTTTTTGGCTGCACGAGGGCCTCTCACTGTTGTGGTCTCTCCCATTGCGGAGCACAGGCTCCGGACGCGCAGGCTCAGCGACCATGGTTCACGGGCCCAGCCGCTCTGCGGCATGTGGAATCCTCCCGGACCGGGGCACGAACCCGCGTCCCCTGCATCGGCAGGTGGACTCTCAACCACTGCGCCACCAGGGAAGCCCTTGTTGTTTTTTTAAAATAAATAAATAAATATATTTATTTATTTATGGCTGCGTTGGGTCTTCGTTGCTGTGTGCGGGCTTCTCATTGCAGTGGCTTCTCTTGTTGTGGAGCACAGGCTCTAGGGTGCAGTCTCAGTGGTTTTGGCGCATGGGCTTAGCTGCTTCGTGGCCTGTGGGATCTTCCCGGACCAGGGCTCAAACCCGTGTCCCCTGTATTGGCAGGCGAATTCTTAACCACTGTGCCACCAGGGAAGCCCCATGTTGTTGTTTTAATTTGCACTTCCTAATGACATATAATGTGCAACATGTTTTCATATGCTTATTTGCCATCTGTATATCTTCTTTGATGAAGTATTCATTAATTAATATCTTTTGCCCATTTTTTAAAATCAGGTTGTTTTCTTATTGTTTAGTTTTAAAAGTTCTTTGTATATTTTGGATAACAGGCATTTATCAGATATATCTTTTGCAAATATGTTCTCTCAGTCTGTGGCTTGTCCTTTCACCTTTCACTCTCTTGATAATGTCTTTTTTTTTTTTTTTGACATGCTGCACGGCTTGCAGTATCTTAGTTCCTCAACTAGGGATCGAACTCAGGCCCCGGCAGTGAAAGCACTGAGTCCTAACCACTGGACCTCCAGGGAATTTCCAACAATGTCTTTAATCGCGCAAAAAATTTTAATTTTGATTAAATCTAGCTTATCAGTTCTTTCTTTCATGGATCTTACCTTTGGATCATCACCTAACCCAGAGCTGAGGGATTGGAGCCTTCTCAGGTATTTCCTGGACATATTCACAGTTCTGCAAATACGCATGAATTCAAGATCCCCAGGTAGAGATGTCAGAGCTTTTCAAAGCTCCCTTTTGGCATCTCATTTCCTGATGTTCCTTTTAAGTTTTTTGTCCTGCCTCTTGTTTGCCACAACTGATAGGAAGCTGGGATGTCAAATAATTTGCTGCTGATTATTTAGACAAACACCTAGGCATTGGGTTTCTCACTGGGTGGGCTCTGAGTCAGACAAGCCTTGTGAATGGGGCTCTTCATAGAGCTTCCAGATAGATCGAGTAGTGACAGTTCTCTAGGGATAGGGCTTTTTGGGGAGATCCACACCCGCTCTGCCCCCTCTAGTGGCTGCTAGGCCACTGGTTTTCATAGCCACTGTAGTTGTGAGGCTGCTGATTTTGGAGACTACTGTGGAGTTGGGGAGAGGAGGATGGGAAAAAGCAAATAAAAGTACCACAAAGCTCACTGTTCCTACTGATATTCAGCCATTTTTCTTGAATAAATTCTCCGTAGGTTTTTGAAAGCTTTGATTAATTTCCAGAGTTCTGGAAAAGTTGATTTTGACAAATTTTGCCAGTGTTATTGCTTTTATGGAGGAGTGGATTTTCAGATGTCCTTACTCTGTCATTCCAGAAGTGCTTCTTCAGATTACTTCTATTTTAAGAAGCATAAAGCTTTAAATAATATTGGTCACTTGTAAGTAAAATGGTCTTCGGGTATACAGTCTATTGTTAACACGAATAAATAAAAGTTATTTTTTGTTTCCTGTGTGTTTTGCCCTCATAGCAAAGTTTAGGTCCTCGTCAACCTGAATTTGAACTTTCACTTCTCAAAAAAGCATGTTAATTTTTTGGGCTTTGTGCTGACTTGCATCATGCTCTTGGGTCATGATATAACATGAAACAATAGGATCCCTCATTTCTAGAGAAGTTAAAATTCTTGGTGACAAGGTTGTTATAAAATATAGTTTTCGTATTAATAACACAGCCAAGACTGAGGCTATTTCCTGATAACACTTTTTTTTTCTTTTTCTGTTTCCCTTCTCCAAGATCAGGTCCTAAATTCAGAATAATAAAACTATCAAGGCATATTTTACACCAAAATCATCTTGGCACTTCCCAGACAGCTGCTAGAATACATAAAAAATTTGTTCCCTCACAGCATGGTACTCATAAGTAAAGAAGGAGGCAAGGAGGGATGCTAAAAATAGTTAGGTATAATTGGTATGCTCCGTGTTTTAAAATTCAGCTTATCAGTATCATAAGAGCTGCCCTGTACATCATGTTCACAGTGTGGAGAAAGATGTTAGAGCAAAGAGAAGAATTCGTCCTTTCTAGAGGATTTTTATACAAGGTAAAGGATTGTGTCTGTGAATGTTTAGTGATTGCAGACTTTCCCACATGAGTAAAAGCACACGCATTTTAATAAGCAAGGGTCTGTATGACAACTGTCAACAAATCTATTTCCAAGATGATTTTATCCTTTGTTTTAAAATAACCTTTTATTATTGATAGTAATTTTCATGCACATCTTACAAAACAGACTGTGAGGCCCTCAAGATTTCTAAATACATCCACTGTCCATATCTCCCTTGGAGCTGAGGCAATAGAGAGGACAAATGGAATTATAAAAAATAAGTTTGTTAAATTGATTGAGAAGACAAACTCTCCTTGTCCACCTCTCCCTCTCCAGGTTCTAATAATATGTTCTCCTCAAAACAGCTATCAACTGAGACCTCATGAAATATAGCAGTTGACAGTAAGTTCACGCTCTGTTGTATTACACCCCAGTGAAAATTCTTCCCTCTTTTATTCTGGTATTAGAAATTAATAGATTGACCGATCTTCCGTTTGTGCTAACAAGGAGTTTCTCTTCTCTCCTTTTGTTTTCCTGAAGATCGTACCATAATTGACTGACTGGAAAATAGACTCATGGATCTGACATCACCACCATAAACTAATGCTTGGATGATTCAAGCTGTCAGAGCCCTGGGACTTGAGACTTCCAGAAAAATTCCAGCCCCAAAGCAGAAGACTTCTGTGGAGAAAGATGCTAAGCCACAAACAGGTAACAAGAAACAATTTGTAAAGAATTAGGGAAGTTGATGAAGGCGATATGATTGTGGTTATTATGTTGGTATTTTTGGTAATGTGCTTCATGTTCTTTTTTTGATTAGTCATATGATGCAGCCCTTTTTGTTTCCCCTGGCTGTGGTCTCTAACCCTCAATTCAGTAGACCATACTTGTGCCAACCGCAATAAACACTCTCTAAAAAAAAATTCTTGGCAGTGGGCCAGTCCCCTAAGCATCCCTATTGGTATTGTTTACATCTACACCAAGTACTGACTCCCTCCTTGACTGCCACGTTGGTCCAACCAGTTTCTCAAAGTTCATGATGGAATAGAGTTTGGCTCAGATGATAGATTTTTATGGAGCCAGATGCTAAATTCCTTAGAATGCATCCCCTCATGGGTACACGCCACAGAAATTTCAGAAATATATAAAATTCCTTATATGCTACCTTTGCAAGGGAGAGTATTCTATAGGCAATCACTCATTCATTCATTCATTTTACATATCATAAAATTCACCCATTTAACGTTTACAGTGACTTTGTGGAGTGGTGCAACCCGATCATAAATGAGTTTTAGAACATTTTCATCCCCCTTGTGCCCATTTACAGTTAATCCCTATTCCGAAATCCAGCCTCAGGCAACCACTAGTGTACTTTCTGTCTCTATAAATTTGCTTTTTCTGGAACTTTCCTACAAATGGACTTTCACTTAGCATAATGTTTTTAAGATTCACCCATGACATAGCATATGTCAGTAGTTCATTACTTTTTATTGCTGAATAGTATTCTGTTGTATGGATACGACACATTTTGTCTGTCTGCTCACCAGTTGATGGACATTGAGCTTATTTTCAGTTTGGGGTTATTATGACTAATGCTGCTATGAACATTCACATGCAAGTCTTTGTGTGGATATGTATTTTCATTTCTCTTGAGTAGATGCTTAGAAGTAGAATTGATGGGTTGTATGACAGTTTTGTGTTAACTTTTTGAGAAACTGCCACACTGTTTTCCAAAGGACAGTGCCGTTTTATATTCCCATCAGCAATATAGGAGGGTTTCAGTTTCTCTATATCTTTATGAACATTTGTTATTGCCTGTCTTATTATTGTAGCTATTCTAGTGGGCATGAAATAGTATCTCATTTTGGTTTTAATTTGCATTTTCCTAATGACTGATGATGTTGAGCATCTTTTCGTGTACTTTCTTTGATAAGATATCTATTCATTTCTTTAGCCCATTAGTTAATTTGTTGTTTGTCTTATTAAGTTGTCGGTATTCTTTGTATATTATGGGTACAAGTCCTTTATCAGATATGTGTTTTGCAGATATTTCCTCTTGGCTATTTCTTGTCTTTTATTTTCTTAATGATGTCTTTTGAAGTGCAGAAGTTTTGAATTTTGATGATGTCCAGTTTATCAGTTTTTTCAGTGATGGACTGTGTTTTTGGTCCAAAAAAGAAACAAATGATGGGTGGAAGCATTAATATAAGAAATCTTTGCCTAACACAGGGTCTGGAAGGTGTTCTCCTGTTTTCTTCTAAAGTTTTTATTGTTTTATCTGTTACATTTATGTTTATGATCCCTTTTGAGTTATTTTTGTTTATGTTATGAGTTGAAGGTCTAAATTCATCTTTTTGTATGTGGATAATCAATTGTACCAGCACATTTATTGAACCGATTATCCTTTATCCCAATGAATTGCCTTAGCACCTTTGTCAAAAATCGATCAACTATAAATATAAGGGTTTATTTCTGGACTCTCAATTCTGTTTCATTAATCTCTATGTCTATTTTTATGCCAGTACTTCTGCTCTAGGAAATCTTAATTTGGAAAATTATTAATACATCCTCAAGCTAATGACTCCTCAGAAGTTGAGGATGACAACTACAGAAAGTGGGATTCTAAGCAGTATTTTTAGAAACAGTTCAGAAACAGCAAAATAGGCCTTTGATAAGGTATATTGGATTGAGATGGTACTTATCTTAAATTTCACTAATTCTAATATATCTGTAAACAAGTCATATGTATAAATAGTGTCACTGGCTCTATAGAGAATGATACATTGAATGGCTGTGTTCACAAGAGTGACTAGGGTGGTGGCCAGTGCATTGTTCCACTTTTTGTGTTGATATAGTTCTATGTATAAGTTCAAAGAGTTGGTTCTTCTTGCCAGGATCTAACTGAAAAATTAAATTTGTAACCATGACCATGCCAGAAATATAACTGACCATAACATAATAAGGTCTTTGTAGCAGCCTGTAAGTCTGTTGACAAATATCCTGATTCCCCTCTGCTTCCAGGCATGTGTTAGGACCGTATTTTTCCTGGCCTCCTGGAAGTTAGTCATGGTCATGACTAGATTTAGCCAATGATATAAGTGATGGGTGGAAGTTTTAAGAGCCTATATGGAATTCACCAAGTTCCCTATTCCTGTCTCGTGGAAGTGTGTGAGAAATGGAGTCTCCATCAGCCTGGGCCCCTAAGTGACAAGCAGAATCCCCCTGACAACCCATATTAAGCACCATAGCTTGAGCAAGAAATCAGTGTTAGTTGTGTTAAGGCACTGAGATATTAGGGATGTTGCTGTAACATAACCTAGCTTATTACAACTTCTACAAATTATGCTTAATGTAGGAACACTGCCTAAAAATCTGTCAGATCATTGGTTTGGGACCTGCTCTAGGCATCTAGGTTTGGGTTCCAACCCTAGCTCTGCCAGACTAGCTCAGGCTTAGCTCCTCTAGTCAGGCCTGGGGTCTGTTACCCCTTTAAGATGCATTTGGGACGGTGCCCGGCAGATAGCGCTTTGGGGTGTTATCTGTTAGGGGGTTAGAGTTCCTGTGGCTACCTTTCACTTCTTCCCAGCCAGCCATCCAGAACATGTTGGACACTCCTATTCCCCTCTCTTCTATTGGAGAGCTGAGCACAGGGCAGAACAGTTAACCCTGGGAGGCTTGGGTCCAATTCAAATGATAAAATCCTGGGCCTGGCTCTAGACCAGAGCTGTAGTGAAAAATGAAATTGAAAGGTATGACTGTGTCCCAGCTTGGAAGAATAGTTATCTGGCAAGTTCATAGCAAGTATCAGAGCTGGGAACTGACCAAGTCTAACTAGCTTCAGTCAGTGGGAACTGGGAAGCACAAGTCACATTTCCATTCACACTCAAATGACTTACACGACCGACACATGTGGGGTGTCTGGTTTTATTCAAACAGTCAAGAGTTCCCACCAAGAAACAGAAACTGACAAATTGGGAGCTGTGGCTCTTAACAGGGCAGGGATGTCCAGGTATCAGAAAATAAAAGGAGCTCAGTTGAGCAGCCAGAGCAACATTAGGACCAGGCCGAAACGCAGAGGCCAGGCCTCATGGAGCCCAGCCCCACTCATGGTCTCAGCGTAGAACCTCGCCACCTCCTCGTTGGGGTTGCCCTGGGCCGGGTCGAA